>NW_006913070.1:846023-970609 GCF_000271625.1 Coniophora puteana RWD-64-598 SS2 | reverse complement strand
AGCCGGTCGCAATCGACCACAATTACTGTTCAGTCAGAATGATTTAATAGTATTTTATATGATTAGAAGCACATTGCAACTGACACGGGCGATTGCAATCCACTTTGAGGAGCGTTGCAACCGCTTGCAGCTTAGACGTAATAAAATCTCAACCATAGTCGCTAAAAATACTCTAAAATCCGCGAGACCTCCGCTGCGTTCCCGCTTCAATTAAATTGCAGGCTGGTTGCAAGGCACCAAAATCGGAAATGGCTGCAATCGAACTATTAAATTTGCGACATAGGTGCTTCGGAGGCGACCGTCCAAGTATGGTAATAAATCTACTTGACCGATTATGACCGAATGGACCGAATGGACCGAATGGACCGAAATTAGGTGGACCCCTCCGTATGGCGTAGCTGCTGTAACTCTCACCGTCACCCTCGCAGTGGTCAGCGATGTACGTCTTTTGAGCACGAGTACTGGTTGACGACAGCTCACAATGAGCTCGTAACAGTCCATATTCTGAGTTCGACTTTGCTAAACCCTCAGAAGGCTCAATCACCAGCCCATTATAATGATTATCTAGTGAATTTGAAACTTTAGATGCCTGCGTCTCCGGCGACCACTCTCCATCACGATGTCCTCTTCCTGATCTTCAACAAGTGTGTTCCTCCGCTAGGCTTTGATGCCCTAGGCTTTCCAAAAAAGGACCATCGACCCTGCGGACCTCCATCGTGGATCCCAGTCACACACGTATGCCGTCAATGGCGATCCGCAGCTCTGTCCCATCCATTCCTCTGGGCAACCCTATTATGTCATCGCCTCAATTGCCACCAGCGTGGATGCTCTCGCTGGGGAGAAGAGAGTCTAGTTAGATCAGGTACCGTACCATTACAGGTCCATGCCAATCTCGAGCAGCTACACCCCGGAAGCAAAGGTTACGATGAGCTGATCAAGAATATGCCTCGTACGCGCGAGATGTGGATCGCAAAAGGAACCGTAGAGAACATGGCGTCTCTCATGACTGCCGCTGGCTCTGCACCTATCCTCGAAACCATCCACTTCGTCAACACTTTCGGCATCAACTTGCAAATAATCCCTCTCAAGCTAATTGAGTGCCCCCTTCTCAAATGGATTCATATTCGCTGCTTCCTCAGCCCCTTTGACTGGGTGGGCATCCGACCCTTTGCTCCGAACCTTGTTACTCTAGAGTTAGAAATCGCCATCCGTTGCTTTTCCATAGAAGCTCCCGAGATGCTACGCGCCCTGAATGGCATGCACAAGCTAGAAACGTTGAATCTGAGTTTAATCGTCCCCAAGCTTCCCGCGGATTTCAATGCGGATGTCATTGCCACTCTCCCAACCCTTCGCTACGTAGAAGTCCTTGCTGACTTCCACACTTGCCTTATTCTTCTACCACGCCTTGTTTTCGATCGCACATGCGCACGGGTCAAGGTCACCGCCTCAGAAATAGGATCTGCCCTCGATGACGACGCGATGCAAAGCACCTTGCGCAGGCTCGTCGCGCTTGGCGCCTCCAACGATCTGACCTTTGACGGAACCACAGCGGACGTCGTACACGCGAAATTTAGCCAGCTTTCTGCCAGTTTTTCAATAGCCACATATGACAAGGTTTCCACCGAATGCTCTCTCGAGTTGAGTCGTCGCACCAAGGCCGTTCCGTGCTTCGAGCTGGTCTACTCAACAGTATCTGCTCGTGCTGGCCAGGTCGTGACACACTTCGCCGAGGCATTCCTCATGTCTTCCGTTACGTCCATTTACATCGGCCCATGCGCCTTTTTCCCGAACACGCTGCAGGAGTTATTCTTCCACGTCAACTCCGTGAAGACTTTGGAGGTTGTCGACGTGTCTCGGGAAGATAGCCGAGCAGCCTTCGCGACTTTAGAGCCTAGGGATCAACAGCTTCCGGCTCCACAGCTCCAGAATATCGTCATCAAAGGCTTTAGGGGTGGTGACGGGTGTCCAAGTCTCGAAGCTCTGCGGGAATGTGCTATTCATCGTCGCGAACTGGAATGTCGGATAGCGAACGTTGTTTGCGGACGGAATTGCGACCTTGTGGCGAACGAGGCTGAGTCTGTAAGGGAATTAGGCATCCAGGTCGATTGGTTGCCTTACTTGGACTAGGAATCTGCACGCGTAGATACCTTGGCTGGAGATGAATGTAGCGTACTTGAGTTCAACCCCTCGAGAATGCACAACTTCTCTACGTCTCGAAACTTTCTCGCAAAAGTAGGGTCAACGTACCACAGTTACGTACCAATGCAAATGTGTGAGACGTGCCGTCAAACTCAACTGAATATCATAGTCTGCTCCGGCGTCGGATCCGGAGTACCAAGAAGTTATTAGACCAACCCACGCACTCATACGGCGGTAAGACGAACAGACATAAAGGCATATGACATTCACATTGTTAGAGGCTACAAAAGGCTTGCAGGTAAGGTATGAATTCAGTGTTTGAGTATAGGTAGAAGAAACGGAGGAGTCTTTGCGAGAACAGCACATCCAAGCCCTTCCTCCCATCTCTGCGGTGCCGGCAAGCCCTGCGACTCTGTTGCGCAGGTACCCGCCGGCGAATGTGTTTCCTTTAGCTCCACCATGGTCGACGTCGTTCTTGCACGGGAGGACGAGGGGAAGCGGCCTAATCAGAGGCTGCGCAGCTACTGACCTTGAAGATCAAAGTGAGGGCGGCAGAGGTGGTGTACCGGGTACGGGACTGATGGGTTTATCTGTGGCAAGGCGTCAGCACCAAGGTAAGTCAAGAAACAACATAGCAGGACTGACCAAAACCGATATATGAGATTACTTGGGGTGCTTTGACACAGGACCTGCAGAGCCTCCGGGAGCGCCGTACGTGCTCATCAAGTCGCCGAGTGCGGCCGAGCAGTCTTTGTACTGGGGCTGGGGGTAGTGTGTGCGTTTCTCAACGGAGGTGGGGGTGGTTGACTTGGTTGGCTTGGAGGATGACGTGGACTTCTTCCAGAATTTCCAGAAGGAAGACGACGATGACGACGATGATGCGGTCGTGGTGCTTTGCTGGGGAGCAGGAAAATGGCAGCCGTAGCCGTAAGACGCAGAGAGCTGACCAAGGGCGGCCTCGTAGTCGCGCTCGGGGGTGCCTTTGGATTTGGGCTGGGATGCACCGACGAGTGTAGGGGTGGAAGACGCAAAGGATGGAGCGTAAGGCATGGCTAGCGGAGTACTGGTAGTATTGGTTTGGGAAGCGGTGGTTGGTATGGCGAGCGACGAAGGGTGATAAAGAGGCTGCTAGAAGTGTAGTTGGGCTTGTGTTGGTGTTGGAACATGCTGTAGACAGTCCCTCTTTATATGTAGATCCAAGAGACAAAGCGGAGAGCGTCTCTGTGCTGCGATGACGCTTTCGTAATCGGCAGGCACCGAAGTAGGGTTGACAGAGTCATCGCGGATCCGGGGAAATTGCAGGACCCACAGTTTGACGCTGTCGCCAAGCGGTGGCTGCGGAGGCTGTGCTGCGCTCCGCTACGGTGTCCCTGGTCCCTCCCTTGCGACCAGCTGCGGTACCGCAGCTGGGTGAGTCATTGCGACTCAGAACCTGGATATGACTCATCATCTGAAGTTGGGAGAGAAGGAAATGGACAGCACTATACCGTCCTTGTTTTGTTTTTTGGCTTTGACGAACGGGCAGTGTTCGTAGTATTATGTGGCGTGGTCTGGACCCCGGGTGTCCATTGTTCGACCCCGAGGCCGATGTCCGAGAAGGTCGGAATTTCAAAGCGTCGAGTCACTCCGAGTCGGGCAGCGCTTAACTATCATCTCGACAGTGATGCCACGTTTCGAGCACGTTGAGGTCTTCGGTCTTCCGGGGCACAATTAAGCTTCGAGAGACAATGCACGGAGCGACTGCATACTGCGCATGATGCGATCATCCCTCTTACAAACCGACATGACAAATACTATGTATCCGACTTTCCTACCATAGCGAGAAAACTCATGTCAAGTAACGATGTCTGCATGAGAGAAACCCAATCAAACATGAATCATTGACGACGCATATGACAAGCGCTGAAAACTGTAGATTCAATAGAAGTAATGTTTTATCAAACAAAGTAACTAGAGAATCAGTGTAAACCTATTTCTCCTGACAACGGCTGTTTTCCCTGCTGAAGATGTATGTGAGCCATTGCTTGTATATGTGTAGAAGGTGAAGCGTGGACTGAACCATTTGGCTCCCGATTCTTCAAGGTGACTTGCGTGTGGCTGCGTCATCCTGTTTCTCCGTGCCTTTCACCCCGCTGTCCGCCCTCTGATCGCCGGAACTTGACGGGGCGGCGGCCGCCGCCGCCGTGCTGGTTGCGTTTCCCCCAGCAGAGCCAGAGGCTTCTCCAGCCGAATCGCTCGACTGAGCACGATGCGCCGCCTTGGCTTGGTTTGACGACGACCGGGAAAGCGACTTTAGAATGCGACTGGAAAGGGACTTGCGTTCCGCCTTAGATTTGGAGTCAGTCGTAGACGCTTGAGGCGATGTGGTGTTGGACACAGATCCCGGGCTGCGCTGGTAGGAGGTAGGAATGGTAGTCTGAGGCGTTGGAGAGCCATAGCCGTAGGTTGAGGACAACTGGCCGAATGCGGCGGCGTAATCCTTCTGTCCTGTGGAAGCGGTGTCTTGTGCACGCTTCTGATGCGATGGAATGAGCGAGACAGTAGATGAAGACGGGGTGGGACTCGTGGGATTAGGCTTGTTCGTATTCGACATGCCTACGAAAACTGTGACAAGCTGTCAGACTCGTATCTTCACTACGATTGAAAGGGTTTGCCTTGGAGTTTAAGTTCAAGGGGAACGAGGATGTTAGTACGGGATCTGCTATGATACTGACTTATATATGTTATAGCTGTTTCAAGGCGAGGTTCAGCTTCGCATCATTTGTGTGTCGCCGACAAGACTGCGACACCCCCCAATGCGGAGCGTGCGCAGATACCATTACCACGCGGATTATACACCACCTCGTTGGCGCAGTTTATAAACAAGAGGCCGCGAAGACGAATGGACCATAGGATTACAAAGAAATCATGGAAGAAAGTACGCTTCGTCGCTCACCATCGAACGGGACGCATTAACCGCCGCTGCCGCGCATGCGAAGTCGATTGCGAGCCACCAGCTTAGAACTGCGAGCGTACATCCGCTGCTTCCAGCATGGCGTCTAGTCCTGCTGCGTAACCGCGTGTAACTTCGTGACAACAAGATCTAACAACTCAAATTACTGCGCTCATCTATCGTCAGACACGGAAAAACAACGGGTAGAGACGATCAGCTCTGATATCACGCACCTTAACCATGATAAGCCTACGGATAGTAGCAGACACGGTGGAAAGAAAGCGGTATTCATGGAAAGATACGCAGTACGCAGCTCACATATGACTCGCCTTCCCATACAGTCTAGGTGGGACGCCCCAAAAATGTTGACGATGGGCTGGAAGTCGAGTCGCGGAGAAAGTCCGCAGGGCCAATCTCCGAAGACATCGGTTTTGAACTCCGCGAGCGCTTAGACAGCCTACAAACGGCCGGTCGTTCGTTCGTCCTCGTTGAATCGTCGAATTCAGTATGTTTTCCATACCGAACCTTTCAAAGCCAGTTGTGAAGAAAGCCAACGATGGATGGATCGCTTTCTTGTGTTGCATGCTGTTGAGTATACCAATCAGACAAGGATATCTCACCAGGAGAGGATCCCATCATGCTGCCGCCAGCTGATTTTGATCCTCGCTTGACGCGATACAGAGAGTCCGTGTGTTAAGAGCGCTGATCCTGGCCTCGGCTCCCTCATTTTGATTTCGAGCCTGTGAGCGCCACTGAAATGTACCTTGCGTATCTAGACCTCTGCAGTTTGTAGAACGCCGAGAAAGCGCTGAAGAAACGCGTCTGGGCCCAGGAAGCCTGGACGCAGACAGGTAAAAAAGGCAAACCGACGATGGATCCACAAGGTTCAGTTTCAAGTAATGTTCTGAGAGATAACACGCTGTTATGGTTAGGTATGAGTAGTACTATTATGTATATCCTTTGGTATGGCCCGCCAGCGCGGACGAAAAGCAACAGTCCGTATGCCATCCTTTTAGATCTATCTATCCGTCACAGCCACACCCGCTCACCCGCTGAACGCACGCACAAGAACAGCCGCCGCCTCCCCCGCCGCCTCCCCTCCCACCTCCGCCGCACCCGCCGCATTATCCGGATTCGGATAGAAGAACGCGCAAATCGCAATAATAACATACGTAAGCACACACAACGCGCCCTCCAAATAATTACTCTTCCCGTCGCGCAGAAAGCTGCCGACGACGAGGATCGCGAGGACGAGCACGACGGCGTCGAATATCGCAAAGTTGAGGTCCATCGGCACGCCGATGCCCCACCCGATGATGACGACGAGGGGGGTGTTGAAGAGCACGGTCTGCACGGATGCGCCGAGGACGTGCGAGAGGGCGAAGTTCATCTGGTCGTCGTAGGCTTCGTCGACGGCTGTTAGGTGTTCTGCGGCTTTTTCGACGAGCGGGACGAGGATGAGGCCGACGAAGCTGGGTGGGCGGGTGGGTTAGAGGAGCGTCGGAGGGGAGAGAGATGGGGACGTACGCGTCTTTGACGTGGCGCTCTTCGACGATGAAGTCGATCTCCTCGACGAGGAACACGGCGATCATCGAGACGCAGGTGATCGAGATGACGAGGGCGGCGATGGACTCGAACAGGGTCAGGTGCGGGCGCACGCGGTCCTTATGCGCGTCCTTGTCGCGGAGCTCGTCGTACTCGAGGATCTCGTCGTAGAGGCCGTGGTGCGTCTTCAGCTGGAAGTACATGTAACTAGACGATGAAACATGTTAGTCGAGTGTAGTCGAGTTGGCGACGAGAGGGGAGAAGCGACGCACATGAAAAAGGCGATGAGGAGCACGATCGACGTCCCGCGGCTGATGCTCAGTGTCTCCGAGGCAAAGTCGCCCTGTATGCTGTCCGCAGAGAGAGCGCTCACGAAGATCGTGGGGACGACCAAGGCCACTGGTGAGCATCAGTCGCTAAATTCAGTGTGAAAACCCGGCCACTCACTTCCGGCAACGAGCATCAGCCCGCTACCAACTTCACTAACAGCGGGATGGAACTCCTGCTCCTCGCGCTTCGCCCCGCCCGCCACAAAGCATAGCCCAAGACACAACAGCAAATTCGCAAGCACCGAACCGAGAATAGCAGCCCTAATAACCGGAATCTTGCCCGCGCCCTGCTTAATAAGCACAATAAACAGCACAATCTCGACGATCCCGCCCAACACCGTCTCGAGCACGACACCAATAACCTTGGGCAGCTTCCGCGCGAGCTCCTGGCCCGCGAAGCCGATCGTGTTCGCAGCGGGGACCATGGCGATGTAGTTGAGCACGAACGTCGCGAGGTGGTAGTCGTGGTTGTCGCCCGCGGTGCTCACGAAGTGCACGGCGATCGCGGCGGGTACGGCGGGCCACAGGAGGTTGACCGCGCACGAGACTTTGTTGCCCGAGCGGAAGATGATGCGCAGGAAGTGCATGGGGTGGAAGCCGGCGCGCCCGGACTCGCCTTCGGGCTGGATGCCCTTGGTGACGAGGTGCCCGTTGGAGTTGTAGATCGGGAGGCTTTCGGAGCGGGGTTGTTTCTTTTCGGTTTCTTTGCTTTTGCGCCGCTCGTCGAAGTCGGAGCGGTAGGTGGACGTGCGGGTGGTGGGGTTGGGGAGAGTTTTTGTGCGGGAAAGGGTTTTCTCGTTGTCGCTGTCGACCGGTGGTTGCTCGGTGGGGCGCTCTTCGATGGGCGGGGGAGCTGGTGGGGTGTGGTGTCCCGAGCCTTCTTCGAACGATGGCTGGGGCGCGCCCTCCGGGAGACGGTCGCCATCTTGCTTGTCATACTCTTCCTTGAACTCCTCGAGGTCCTTGTCGAGCTTGTCCTCGACCTTGCGCTCCTCCTTCCAGAACTTGGACATCTCAGTGGGTGAGCGTCTTGTCTTGTGAGCGATGCGGGGTGTGAAGAAGAAGAGTGCAAGTCTAGAGGTTTATGTAAGGGAAGAAGGGAGGAAAGGAGGGCGGGTCGGGGCAGGGCAACGAGGCCGTGGCTTGACACGACATTGGGGCATGCGGACAAGCGCCCGGATTCGCCAAGAGGATTGCTTGGCGGTGACAAGTGACATCTGCGGAGTAGACGGCGTTCGTACCTCGGAGCTCTCTACATACCGGTTGGGTTCTGCTTCAAGGGATGGTCATATTATGTAGGTTGTGTTTGAAGAACGTCGCGTATCTTGAGCAAGGCGCGTCGAGGTCGAGGACGCGGAAGCACATGTCCTTCTAGTTTGGAATAAAGAAAGTAATATTATAGAACTTTCATTTTTTTTTAATTTCAAATAACAATGATGCATTTAAATAAACATTGGATTTCTTGGTTCACAGGTTTCTCTGAAGAAACACGGCAATTACTTTCTGAAATTAGAAAGGGAAAACCGACCCACCATCACCGCTCTCACCCCAGCTCACGTCCAATCGAAGCCGCGAACATTTTACGTTGACGTTCAACGGACCCAGAATTGCCTCCGGAGTCAGGCACATTTCGCTCAACTTGGGCAACCCCTGTCCACCAGACCGACCTTGGTCCAACCTTGTTCCTTCAAAGTATCAGAACTTGAGCTGCGAACGAGGTCAAGGAGGACACCATCACCGGACAGAATGACGATCAGAGCAACTCAATATGAGCCAAGCATCAGCGCTGGAGCCTGGAGACCCGCTCGGCGCTCGGACGCTTTCCTCGCTGGGCCGCGTCGGCGGCAATCCAACATCAGAGGCACAGCCAACAAGCTTTGCGTAGACGCTCGTATGCCCTTTCCCTCGTACCACCATCATCACCACCTCTGTTCTCGCTCACTCCATGTCGGTCGGGACAGGTTGTGTCTGCGAGGCAGCACCGTGAACCTACGCCACCATTTAGCCGTATCGGCTCAGACTCCGCGAACGAATCTGATGAAATCAATGTTATGTGGTATACTAAACGAACGACAAATCCTACCAAAGTCCATGCCCAACTACTTAGTCCAAAGCGATAGTAATGTATCCTGCAACCCGTGGTATCTCTAAATCCAGGATTATCCAAACCGTAATTATAATATAGATAAATGTCCGTGATCGTCCCAGTGATGTCTTTACACATTCCAAAAGTCCTTCTCACACACCTCTCTAGATTCCCCCGTCTATACCACAAACCGTCGCTCACAGGAAGCGGTTGCTCTCGGCGGGCATACCCCGTGCCATGCGCAGCATCACCACATTCGAGCTCAGACTCGAGAACTGCAGACACATTAATCCATTGATTCCACCCTCCGCAAGACAAAGAAAGAAGAGACTCACCCCGTTCCCAACAAACACCTCCGCACGCTCCGCAATCGCCATATCCACACCAACATCCACATACCGCTGCTCCGCATCCAACACAAGATCCCGACTCGCCAGCACATCCGCCCACCCGTCCGCCTCCAGCATCCCGCGCAGCCCCTCCAGCGCCCACGCCCCGTCGTTCGAGAGCACATACACCCTGCTCAGCTCCCGCCCGCCCGCGCCCGCGCCCGTGCGGTACTCCGCGCGCACCTCCCGCAGCCGGCGCACGACCTCCGAGTCATCCGGCAAACAATGCGCCATATAATACGCTCGCCGCTCCGCCTTCTCGCTCTCGCTGCCCCAGTCCTTGTGCAGCGCGCCCGCGAGCCCGGGCGGGCCGACGGGCGGGGCGAAGCGGTCGGGGAGGGAGGGGTGCTGGTTCGTGCCCATGTAGTCTGCGCCCCAGAGCGCGAGATTGGGGCAGTGCCGGGTGTAGTCCCCGCGCCGGAGGTGGATGGCGATGAGCCCGGGGAGGAAGGGGAGGGGTGGTGCGGGTGCGGAGGGCGTTGGAATTTGGAGGGACAGCTGGGAGGAGAGATGCGGTTGGATGGAGGTGGAGAGCGCGGGCGGGGAGGACGGGTGGAGGAGCATGGCGTTGCGCAGGAGCGCGGCGTGCACGAGGGGCGACCACGAGAAGGCCGTGAGGATGGGCGAGGCGAGGAGCGCGTCGAGAATGGGGAGGAAGCGCGGGCCGCCGAAGAGGCTGGACGCGGGGTCAACAGGCGTCTTTAAGCAAAGTACGGGTGGTACTCACAAGCGGTCGAACAGGTCATGCTCGCTCGAGTCCACCTCGATGCACTGCTCCTGCACGCCGGACAGCATATCGCGCCACCACGCGAGCAACACGTCTCCGTCTGCGTCGCTTGGCGCACCTTTGGACGTCAACACGCGTATCTTCTTCGTCTGCGGCGCTCTCAAACCGTCCCTCTCCCACACCACCTCCCTCTCCCCATCTTCGCTTTCCTCTGCGTACCCCTCGCCAACCTTCACCCCGCCCCCGCACACCTCCTCCCAATACCGCGCGCTCACCGCCCTCGGCGCTCCGAGCCGCTCGCTGTCGTCGCCTACGTCGCCTGACAGGGGCCCGCCCGCAGTAGGCCCAGCGATGAACGCGTTGAGCGGGATGCGCGTGGGGCGCAGCGCGAAATCGTACAGCGTCCAGGGGAGCGGGCTGCGCGACCAGGTGTAGTCTTCGAACACGTAGGAGAGGTTCGAGGCGTGTGCGAGGTGGGAGAGGACGAGGCTGCGTGTGTGTGCGTGTCGAGGTTCATGAGAGCGCACGTGTGCGGGGTGTGGGTGGGTGTGAGTGGGTAAGCGACGGATTTTAGCGACGGGCAGAACAAAGTGTGAGTACGAAAACAAATTCGGAACGGGATGGCGGACTCACGCTTCCTGCAAAACGTTGTTCAGCCCGTGTCCCCACAGATACCCCGGAAAGCGAATATAGCGCGTCGCCTGACCCTCCGTCCCAGGACTCCCGCCGGAAGCATGAGCATGATGATCGTGTGCGTGCGGCGGAAATACGTGGCGTGGCAGTCGGTGCTGCGGCAGCCTGTCCTCGTACGCGCGGACGTCGTTGAAGCTCGGCGGGATGCCCTGTGCGAGGATGGCGCTGACGACCAAGGCGAACGCGAGCGCGGCGAGGGTGAGCAGGCGGCGGAGGCCGAGGCGTTGGCGCGAGAAGAGGGTGTGCGGTCTGAATGAGCAGGTGCGTCGGCGGCGGAAGCGGTATTCGTGGTCGTTGGTGAAGGTGGGGGAGAGGGGGCGTGGGGGATAGGAAGAAGGCAGGAGCGCGTACTCGTCGTCTGGGAGGCGGGGTTTGCTCTTTGGCCCTGGTGGTGTTAGCCATGGGAGGTTTCGGAGCCATGTGGTGGAGGACATGAGGAGTGAGTGTGGGTTCCGTCCTGGACAGAGGAGGAGAGCTAGAGTCTTTCGAGGAGGAGAAAAGAGAACAAGAGCTGATGTCGAAGTCGCGGAGTCGAGCGAGACAAGGTCGCGAGGAGGCTGTGAACTGCGCAAGTGAGTGTGGTGGGTCAAGGGCACTGCGGGATGAAACAGCCCCAAACGGCGGTGGGCGCGGGCGACAGTGAAGAGCGAAAGGTGGAAGCGAGAGATGGCAGCGACGGAGTGTTTCCAGAACTCGGTAAAGTAGTTACGCGTGGATAGCAGCCCTGGTTTATATAATTACCGCTGTGCTTCTTCGCATGGAATTCCGTCGCCTGGAATCCCCGAGCTTGGGAGTTTGTTTCACCAGAAATACGCAGGATCGTTGCTGTTATTGTGAGGATCTGCATCCTGATTTGTTGCTGGGAACTGCCAACGTTGGACATCCATAGCGAGGACAACCTTAAAAAGGCTCAGGGGAAAGGTCCATCGTGGGAAAGATGTCAACAGACTAATGTTTCCGCTCTCTTGGCTTCACTCTTGTCTTTCTGGGCTTCACCTCGCTACTCTTCCATGCATAGCCTCACTCTTTCAAATCATCAGCTGTGCCTCAACACACCATGTAGCGTCACCGTGCACACATCATCACAACCCGCCCTTGTGTGTGATTCATCGACATGGTGAGAGTCCTGTCCTTGGGTGAATACCGTACAAAGATAACTTCATCTCTCACAGGGGGCAAAACCAAACGTCCGTGACCATCTGTTTCGCGTAGAACAGGTAGCACTGGTCATTTGGATACGCGGATCGAGGTCAAAATACACACGCGAGCCGAGTCCCGGACCCACCTTTTCCTTGTGGCGACAGAGACGCGCTAGGACACTGCACCGATCGTAGCTGCACGGCGCGTCAGCTAATGCTCAATAGTTACTCCTATGTGAGTGACCTTCTACCATGTCCTCGTCAAGACGACAACCCTTGTTTGCCAGCATCTCAACGCCGCTTTGACAATCCGCTCATTAACGAGTCGTGCGATCTCTGTCAAGGGTAGGAAGCAGCGTAACGGACATTGTCTGCTCCGTGTAACCTCGGGCGCTACTTTGCTTTTGCTTCTCGCCACGAGCGCGTGACAACAACCGTGGGTCATATACTCAATGAACCTTTTGCTCCCTCGAATCCGTCTCGCGCGCCTCCACACGTCAATGCGACTTATCGCTCATAAGTGGTGTACAGTTTTCACTGCCGCCTTTTGTCGCCTTTCTTCCTCGTTATCCTCGACACATGCACAAAGTGACGAAGAAGCCCGCCCTATCCAAGCTGACCTCTACGTCTTCCCGTTCGCGCTTTGGTGGCTGTTCGCGGCGTTCGTCTTCGCCATGGGGGTGTGCAACTGGGACGTGCATATCCACTCGAGGCTTATCCGCGAGCGTCTCGAGATGACGCTGAGCATGCCAAGTCATCTTGTCCGTCCTCACGCCATGATACAAGAGTCCAATGAGTACGCGTGGCGGCACTCAGCGTCTTTCGAGTCATCGTTGCTCGACGATCGGCTCGTTCTGCCTTCTGAACATCAACGTGGCAGAGCTTTTTGCGCTCGGGGTATGCGTCGTGCTGCTTTCTAAATACTCAATTAACAACAGTATACTCCCTAACTCTCTCCATTGCGCTACGGCGTGCTAAAGCGCCTCCGTATAGCAAGCGCCGGCACGGTCAAGCACAGCTATAAGCACTTCAGCAAGCGCTCGAAGATGCTGGCCGCCAGCCAAATCCCGCTTCTTGCTGCTCTGGGGACGAAGAACAACGTCATCACATGTGAGCTTGTTGGTACGGTAATAAGACGCGCATCTTTTCTGGAATCGCCGCGCTCAATGGTCCTGTGCTTGCGGCGCTGCATCCGATCCGGTCCAGGGTGCTGCAAGGTGTTTGATGTGGTTTGTGGCGCTGGGGCTTTGTAGTTCCCCTTCCCTGGGCCGTGATTGTGTGTTTTTACGTCGGTGCAGCATTTTTGTCTTTGGCGGGCACTTACTGTACATACTAAATCGATACAGCGATGCCCTCGTCTCACTCCTCTGTGTATATCAAAGCTGTCGAGAAACAGCTCGACAGGGCCATCGAGCGCGCGCCTCCCTCGCTGGCGATTTCTGTGCGCGTGTTTATCACACGCACAACTGCAGTTAGCCCGTCAGTGCCCAGCTTCCTCGAGATACCTTGTCTCTGGAGGACTCGGATGGCAGTTCGACGACTACGAAAACGGTCAGTTCAGTGACGACGAGAAAAGTGTCGAGTACGCCTTGCCTCGCCTCGCCACCCGTTCTACTGCAGCGGGCGCCCCGACTTGCGTGCATTCCTCTTTGTGGAAGCTACGACAGCTGAGGTTGGTGGGGACAGTACGTAACTCTGCCTTCTTCTATCTTATTTTTATTACTTTGCATTTGACATGCCCGACGCGACTGCCCGTGCCAAGCGGGAGGCTTTTCGGCTCCCCGTTTCTGGACTGTTGAATGTGGTGAATGACGGAGGGGGCGTTACGCTCCTTGTGGATTCGTTTGTAGCATTCTGTACGCGTGTCTGGCTATCTCGTGGTGAGAGTAAGTGTGGCGTCGAGCGATTCGTCTGCATATTGGCGCGTTGGCCGTTTTATGCGCTCAGCGGCACGTGTACCGCGCTGATATTCGTGATGAGGTGACAGAGCTGTCGAAGGCGATGACCGACGCGTAGCAATTTGACTTTGATTTGTTCACCCGTGTTCTTCCTCTTGTTCGACATTTCTTGTATTCCCCAACAGCGAAGTTGAAGGCAAGGGTATGGGGCGAAGTAGAGGGCGCATTGCTGGTCGCTGTGACACGTCGAGACGATTGGCGCTATGTCCTCTCGACTAAGCCGCTAGAAGATCCATGTGGCGCCAATCATTCCACAAGCCTGTGCAACAGTGCTTCAAGGTATCATGCATCAACGCGCAATCCAGGGGCGTGGATAAGTAGAGATAACTAGGGTCCCCGTCTTATGCGAGTCATTAACCGTGTCGCCTGCATCAGCGGAGCGAGCGATCGTAGTACCTGTGCTTATCCGAATGACATCAGTGTTTAATGTTAACGTTAACAAGCACTTTCATCCCCTGTGAGTGCCCGCCCACCTAGAAAGTGGAAACGTGGAAGTCCGCACGAAGGCGGCAACACTGATTTCGGGCGAGACTGAACAGGATGACGATGTATATCGTAAACGACGTAGAACGTGTACAGGTTGGAGCAGGAGAGTATAAGACGAGGAGATGATGATCTCCAGTAAGGGAAAACGACGGGTATAAATATAGAGGCGCCCTGAATAGCATAGGGGCCGAATCGAGTAACGAGAGGGACTTCCGTTGGAGCGGAAGCAGAATCCAAGAAGACGTTGAAACTGCGGTGCGTTGGAATAGTGATCGACGACTGTGGAGGTTGTGGCGCGGTTTGTGGCGTAGTAAGGACGAGGCGGGCTTACAAAATGTTAACATTTCACAAAACTTGAATTATTGTTGGATTCAGTTTATTCCCAGCTTGAACGCTGGAGCGCCAATACTGAAAGCGCTCCCAACATAATTTCCAGCACCTCCATCTCTTAGCAACCGTTGCCTGTCAGCCGGTCGTCGTCATCAAAATCTACTATTGGTAGCTCTTGGCTGAAGCTGTGGTTTGCTGTACATAGAGGTCAGCTACCTGATAAAAGGTCGAAGTCTTCGAATCTGATCAATCATATCGTAGGCTGCACAACCACCATGCACCCACCAGTCACGGCCTCAGGCCGTGCATGTGTACCGGTCCGGTTTTTGGACAATCCATGATGCTTCCAAATGAGTTTATCCAGTGTTTTGGCGTCAGAAGATGCGAATGTGATTGCCCGAGACACAGCCTGCCCTCATAGCATACTAATAAAGGTGTTCAATGTCACAGTTCAGCGGCATTCCTTTGTTCCCCATCGTTTCCACCGATGTCAGTATATTACCTCACGAATATAATCTTCACTGGTCCGTTCTGGAATATCCTTCCGGAGATGGTCTTCTATGGTATGTTATTTTGATGTCTTTATTTCTTCGCTGAAACTCGTGTCTGACCTGCAGGATCATTCGCGGTGCTACTGGCTCTGGACATCTACATTATCGTGACTCGACGACGACATGTTGGCAGGCCCGCAGCAAGAGCCAATACTATGGTACTTGTTGTCGGTTTCCTGATGTTTGCGATGGCAACGCTGGTAAACTCCATATATTCTCACGAATATAAGAGACCTACAACAGACATAACCTCTTTTCCAGCATGTGTGCTCATCTGTATACAACTACAATGCATACTTCCAAGGCCTTTTTAGTAATTCTCCCACTGTCCCTGGATCATTCGGAGACATAAATACCTATTTTAAAATCCTGGTCTCCCAACAAGTTCAAGTGGTTGCATTTGTTATACAGATCTGGCTAGGGGATGGGTTTATGGTGCGTTTCCTAGGTTATGAGTTATTGCCAAAATATTTACTATTCATTGCTTACTGTGCAGCTTTACAGGCTCTGGAAGGTCTGGAATGGTGATAAACGGGTAGTCATACCTGTCTCTGCTGGATTCCTCGCTAACATAGGTGGGCACTTTTCTTGTTACTGAAGCTAAGCTTAGTGAAATGCTGCGTAGGCATGGGAATTTTCTTTTTAGACGCATACGGCCTCGAAATTCGTGCTGGCAAAGAATGGAATGTTGCGGTAACCGACGGTCAGGTTGGTTTCGTGCAGAGCATGCAATTACTTTCGAATCTATCCGTCTATGCCATGAGCTTTGTAGTCCATCTTGGCTGCACAGGTAATCCCAAAGCAAAACACTTTCGCTTGGACGAGATAATCTGGGTCTGACGGAATGTTCCCAAACAGTACTGATTGCCGCGAGGATCTTCCACCTTCATCGTCGCGTACGTCAACACGTAGTACACAGTAGCCGGCGCACCAATCCCATGGCTGTCGCAATTACTCTGCTCGAGTCTGGCGCAATATACTCGATGTCAATGCTCATTCTTCTTGTGTCCTCTATCACCGGGCGGTTTGAAATCTGGGCATACTCATTGGTTGTTATGAATGCGGTGGGCATTGCAGTTTGGCACGCTTGATACTAATCTAACACTGCGCGTCGATCTAAACAGATTGTGCCGATAATAGTAAGCATCAAAGTGTACTTGGAGTTTCCCCTGTTCATGGGTTTTGTAGGGAATCGCTTTCTCACTCATCGTCATCCGAATGGGCTTGGGAATCACCACAGAGATGCATTTTCAGAGTCAGCGGAGCGGACAGGGTGTCGCTAGGAGTGCGGTGCCTGACTCGGTCACTACGAACTCGATTATGTTGTTTGCACAGGGGCCGTCAACGAACACCGAGGACCCTGAATCAAAGACGACTCTTTGAGCAAAATGGTAGGAGGATGAGGATGTATGACCAAGTCGATGTAATTGAATGGGCTTATTTGTTATTTATCTTTCATTCAAAGTAAAAGGGGGACATGCACGGCTCTTGATGCATGATAGTACTATATGTGCTATGTGCCTATAAATATATTGCGATAAGGATGAGAGAGATGGCAAGCGAGTTGTCTGGACTGGCTAGCTAACGTTGCGGATGCATAGCGCACCATCGATGCTCATTACGAGGTAACAAAGCTACGGGACATTTCTGCAGTCAAGCCTACAAATTGTGCGGCTGTGCTCGGATGTCGATTGTCCGATGGCCGATGCATGTGCATAGCTCTTTGACTTTGGTCTTTCTCTCCGCGAGCGTCACTTGTTTTCCTCAGCGACGAAGCAGACGTTGAAGGCGTCGGGAGAAATAGCGTTGGAAGTGCTTCCGGTTGCCATTACGGCGGGCGGGGGTGGGAGCGATGGAGCGGAATGTCGTCAGTGCTCCTCCTTGAAGCTCGCGGTCCGTCTGGTGTGCCTCAACGGGACGCGGCCTCGTTGCCCGTGTGGAAGGGAGCACGGCACTGGCCGCCAAACTCAAGCCAGAGCGGAAGACGGAGAAGGGGCTTTCCTTTAGAGCGTTGGTGAAGGAGTGAGAGTAGCTGACCGTAGCATCATCGTCACCGCCCGCGTCTGGGCTGTGTACCACCTGTGGGATTTCTTTCCCTTCAGTGTTTGATTTTCCGTTGCCTTAGTCTTTCTCCTCTACCTTATACCTTGTCCTCTTTCCGTCTCGTCCCGCTCAGCGGCTGGTCTATCGACCTCGTGGGGTCGCCGTGCGCAGACTCACAAGGCTTCCAGGCCCATCCGCAGGACTGATCGCTAAAACGCCGATAGCCCCGCCTATCTATCTCGGAGAATACCCACTCGGTTTACTATGCGTCCGCATCCGCTCGTAGCACGGCAGACAGAGTCAGGCTCAGATGGAGGAGGTGCAACGTCGGGCTCAGGGGACTCGGTGCGTCCTGCTCTCCAGTGATATGCGCTGACAAGATTCTGACGGCGGTGAAGGCTACGCAGGGTGCGACTCCGACTGATACGGGTTCTGCCGCCTCGCCATCACCAGCCGATAGCGCTACGTCTGCCCCCGAGCCGACAAGCGCGGTGGGAGGATTGACGTCGGACGTTGGGAGCGCAACGTCGGACGTGGGGAGCGCAACGTCGGACGTGGGGAGTGCAACGTCGGATGTGGGGAGCGCAACGTCGGATGTAGCCACGGCTACTTCACAAGTTGGGTGAGTTCTATCTGTTTCATTATGGGTAGTAGTATCTTGGAAGGTGGAGGAGTTGGCACTATGGTGCGCATGTGCTGACGAACGGTGCTTTATATCGTAGATCGGTGACATCCCAACCCACTTCGGACGCAACACAGTCCTCGCAGTCACAGTCGCAGTCTTCATCCCAGCCTTCCGCAACTCCTACATCTTCCTCTCAGACCGACTCGTCATCCTCGCAGTCCCAATCGTCATCCGACTCATCGTCCTCTCAAACGCAGTCATCTTCATCTCAATCTCAGTCTTCATCGTCCCAGACCCAGACCTCCTCATCTCAGTCCCAGTCGTCGTCGACGCAACCCTCCTCGTCATCCCAATCTCAGTCTTCTTCATCCCAGTCGCCTTCATCATCCCAGTCGCAGTCCTCATCATCCGCATCTTCGACCAGCGACATCATCTCAACGACTACATTCATCACCACAGCGAGCGACTCCGTCATCACGAGCACCTTCACCACCTCGATCTCTCCGCCCTCGAGCTCCTCGGGACCTAGCAGCACCCCAAGTCCAACTCGGTCTTCGAATGGTGTCTCCACGACGTCGTTCATTACGAGTTGGTATGTGACCTCGGTCAGCGGAAGGATGGTAACCGTACGTCTCTTCTTCGGCTCAGTACTATTCATACGCCCATCCATTCATCAAAAATCTTGCTTGCCACTTTGCCTACTGTTCTCACATTGATACATCTCCCATCTTAGACCGACTCCGTGACGCCAACAATGGTCTCCGGCGACCCACGCAACACCGCCGTCAACCAGCGCACCGCCATCATCGCAGGCACAACAGCCGGCGCCTTCGCGCTCCTCGTCCTTCTCTTCGGCATCTTCTTCTACCGCCGGCGCAAAGCCTTCAAGCAGAGCGCGTTCGCACGCGCCCTGAGCGTCGGACGGCGCCGCGACCGCATGCGCCAGAACCTGCTCGCGGACGACGACTTTGACGCGGGCGAGCCGCTCGCGGCGTACAGAGACCATCCCGAGGGCGACCCTGGGCACGCGCACACGCACGCGCCGAGCGCGTCGTTTAGCTCCTACGCGACGTACGGTGCGCCCCAGGCACAGCCGGGCATGGGCGCGGACACGGCGCAGCTCCCGCCGCGCCTCGAGCGCGCACGCGCGAGCGACAGCGGCTCGGCGTTCCGCGAGGCGGTGTGGCCGCCGCCGACGGACAATGCGCGGTACGAGGGCCCGCTGGCTGCGTCGCGCGCGATCGATCTCAGTGAGATCATCGACACCGTTATGGGCCCCGGCGGCGGCGGCGGCGGCGCGGGGCAGCAACAGCACGCGCACGAGGTGCCGCAGCCGTGGGTCGGCGAGTCGGCGCATTCGATGCGCGAGACGGTTCCGGGCGGGAGCACGCACACGCGGAATCAGTCAAGTGTTTCGTTTGGGTCAGGAGGGAATGAGTCGCAGATCGCGTTGCTGGAGGCGGCGGGGCTGAGCACGCCGAGGCCGACGACGCCGACGGCCAGGGGCGGACAGGGCGGCGCGGGGCCAGCGACGCAGGATGGGAGTCCGAAGGCGTGGATACAGAGGTCGCCGCTGAGGGCGCTGACGCCGACGTCGCAGAACCAGACGGGGCCGCAGTCGCGGCGCCAGAGTCAGGATCAGGGTGGACAGGGTGAAGGGAACAGGGCGTCGGCGGCGGACAGCGCGAGTGTGTATTCGCGGTGACGATGATCCCTTGTTTCTATATCACTCTCCTCTTGCGTGCTTGGTGCAGATCGCCTTTGACGCCCCAAAATCGTCTAGCACTTGCTGATTCCCCTCTTCCGTCTGTCCGCGGGCATGCTCACGTCCATATTTCGGATGATGTGTCTGCCATGGTCCCGTTTACCCTTTCGTTTACCACCACACCCCTTCCTCTTCTGTGCTGATCTTCACATTCATGGACACCGTGCATCTGGGACCCCACTCACCTTTGACTTCTCGCCATAACGGACGATATCTTGTGAATACCGGTCACTCAATTATTTACCTGTCCTCTCCTCTTTTCCCCCGCTGATGAAGCTGGCTCTGGTTTGGTGATGATACGGCTGTGTTTATGATTTTACCACGAGAACGCTGACTCTGGCGCTGCCACCGACACTGGGCTTTTTCACCTACTTTAGACGTCGTATATACTCTTTGTTATCTTTAGACCGTATATCGCCGGTCAGTTCCGCTCTTTGAACACCCTCTCATACCTGTTTGTGTGCATGTTTTGTGCTGTTTTGGACCGATTGTACCTATCTCTGTACAGGTTCTTCCTTGCCCCGTACTGCTTGTGATATATCATGGGTTTTCATCGCTTTCATGTGAGTACGCTCGTTCGATCATGATGCACCGAAGTCCTGGTGGAATATATCACGATCTCCTACACTGTGCCGCTTACATGTCTTGTGATGTTGAGACTCAACATCTCGAGATACATCACTGCACCGTCCAAGTGCAGGGCAAACGAAGATGATCAAATCGGGGCTGTAGCTGGCGGTTCGTATTGCAGTCTCGCGCCGTGTGAGATGTCGTCGAGGGAGACAGAGCTCTCGGAATGGGTGCGTCACTGGAAATCACCGAACAAAAGCACTGAAACGTCTTGGTCCATCAGACTTGCGCAGAACCTAGTGCAGCTGCTGAAGGGAATTTCGGCCGCGCTGATATTCTCGTCGAAGGCTGTGCCCGACGGAGATTATGGATGTATACGTGAGTTGTGATGCTATAAGCGTTGGTGGACCTCGGCTCATTATGTACCAACCGTGAGTATGCAGTTCACCAACATGCAGAACCTTGCATGTCGGAGCTATGAACGAGTTTGCTGCGGCAGATCACCAAATAGTAGCGCTACAAAGTCTTTGATCCACTAACTTCGCGACACAGGGTTCACCGCTGTTGAGGCTGTTCAGGTCCGGCGCTCTCCAACTTGAAGCTCGTGTAATGTATTCGGGGGTCCTAGTACGTTAGTGTAAGTGTCTCATTAATCTGCGGGAAAATGACCAATGTGCGTCGGTGTCATTTGTACGATTGCGGAATGTAAATATGATGTCGAAGAAAACGAAGAAATGACTCGTCGAGGGGGGTCGATCAAATGTGCCCTGGATTTTGACTTTGACAGCTGCAGATCGTTGACATCGACTCGGAGTGACTCATGCGTGCTCACCGGGCTTCACGGAGTTTGAACTGTTCTCTTGCAGTGCTGTTCGTACAGACCAGTGTCGACTATGATGCCTTCGTAACACTGCTCACATGCACATTCACTACTATCCGTGTTCATATCACAAGCTGGCATGTATGAGAAATGGCACCAAGCTCATTTTGCCATTCAAGATCCTGGTCTTCAAGGTACGAGGCGCTCGGGGTCAGTATGACTCAGCTCTAGACAGTGCGGTGCCGCAGCCTCTCGCAGGCAGCGCTCGCAGCGGGATGCATCACGATCAGCAGGGACATCGCCGCAGTGCGCAACGGTTTCCTCTGCGTTTCACATCGGAGAATCTACTCGCCAAGACCAAACCCTGAGTCCAGGGCAGAGGGCCACAGACTCTGGCCCCAGCCAGTTAGTAAGCTCGGTTCATGGTAGGTGATGGCGCTGCGCGTCCGAAAACGTTGTGAGTCTTTCGGTCGCAGTCAAATATACCGAGCGCTAATGCGTCATCGCACGCACGCACCGCTTCGCAGTCGCACCCTGCTTTTTCAACTGCATATAAAGTGCAAGGGTCTGCGACATGTTTCGACATCAATATCACCTCTACTTCTGCCCAACGCCTCTCAACAACAGCAGCTCTAACAGTCTTCTCCGCCCAACATACCAACCACAACCACCTCCCAGACCACTACTACCAGTAATCCGCTAGCCATGTCATACGCCCCATCCATCGCCTCTTCCACGGCTACCCTCGTCGGTGCATCTCAGCCCAAATCCAAAGGTGTCCCTCACCGTGACTACGAAGCCGCCCTCGGCCAGCTCTCCGCGTCATACGGCTACGGCTGTCACTTTCCTGCTCCCCAGAAAAGCACTACGACTGCATCATCATCCTCGTCCTCGTCATCTTCCTTCTGGAAATTCGGGAAGAAGTCCGCGTCATCCTCCAAGTCAACCAAGTCTACCACCTCTGCGCCCGCTGAGAAACGCGCGCACTACCCCCAGCCCCAGTACAAAGACTGCTCAGCCGCGCTCGGCGACTTGATGAGCACGTACGGCGCTCCTGGAGGCTCTGCAGGTCCTGTGTCAAAGCACCCCAAGTAATCTCATATATCGGTTTTGGTCAGTCCTGCCATGTTGTTTCTTGACTTGCCTTGGTGCTGACGCCTTGCCACAGATAAACACATCAACACCGTACCCGGTACACCACCTATGCCACCCTCGCAGTGATCTTCAAGATCAGTAGTTGCGCAGCCTCTGATTAGGCCGCTTCCCCTCGTCCTCCCGTGTAAGAACGACGTCGACCATGGTGGAGCTAAAGGAAGCACATTCGCCGGCGGGTACCTGCGCAACAGAGTCGCAGGGCTGGCCGGCACCGCAGAGATCGAAGGAAGGGCTTGAATATGCCGCTCTCGCGAAGACTCCTCCGTTTCTTCTACCTATACTCAAACACTGAATTCATACCTTACCTGCATACCTTTTGTAGCCTCTAACAATGTGAATGTCATGTGCCTTTATGTCTGTTCGTCTTACCGCCATACGAGTGCATGGGTTGGTCTAATAACTTCTTGGTACTCCTGATCCAACGCCGGAGCAGACTACGATATTCAGTTGAGTTTGACTGCACGTCTCACACATTTGCATTGGTACGTAACAGTGGTACGTTGACCCTACTTTTGCGAGAAAGTTTCGAGACGCAAAGAAGTTGCGCATTCTCGAGGGGTTGAACTCAAGTACGCTAAATTCATCTCCAGCCAAGATATCTACGCGTGCAGATTTCTAGTCCAAGTAGGGCAACCAATCGACCTGAACGCCTAATTCTCTTACAGATTCAGCCTCGTTCACCACCGCATCGCAATCCCGCCCACAAATAACGTTAGCTATCCGACACTCCAGTTCACGACGATGAACCATACACTCCCGGAGAGCTTCGAGACTCGGACACCCGTCACTCCCAAAACCTTTGATGATGATCTTCTGGAGCTGCGGAGCCGGAAGCTGCTGATCACTAGGCTCTAAAGTCGCGAAGACTGCTCGGCTATCTTCCCGAGACACGTCGACAACCTCCAACGTCTTCACGGAGTTGACGTGGAAGAATAAATCCCGCAGCGTGTTCGGGACAAAGGCGCATGTGCCGATGTAAATGGACGTAACGGAAGACATGGGGAATGCCTCGGCGAAGTGTGTCACGACCTGGCCAGCACGAGTAGATACTGTTGAGTAGACCAGCTCGAAGCACGGAAGGGCCTGGGTGCGACGACTCAGCTCGAGAGAGCAATCGGTGGAAACCTTGTCGTATGTGGCTATAGAAAAACTCGCAGAAAGCTGGCTGAATATCGCGTGTACGACGTCCGCTGTGGTTCCGTCAAAGGTCAGATCATTGGAGGCACCAAGCGCGACGAGCCTGCGCAAGGCGTTTTGCATCGCGTCGTCATCGAGAGCAAATCCTATTTCTGAGGCAGTGACTTTGACCCGTGCGCATGTGCGATCGAAAACAAGCCGTGGTAGAAGAATAAGGCAAGTGTGGAAGTCAGCAAGGACTTCTACGTAGCGAAGGGTTGGGAGAGTGGCAATGACATCCGCATCGAGATCCGCGGGGAATTTGGGGACGATTAAGCTCAGATTCAACGTTTCTAGCTTGTGCATGCCATTCAGGGCGCGTAGCATCTCGGGAGCTTCTATGGAAAAGCAACGGATGGCGATGGCTAACTCTAGAGCAACAAGGTTCGGAGCAAAGGGTCGGATGCCCACCCAGTCAAAAGGGCTGAGAAAGCAGCGAATATGAATCCGTTTGAGAAGGGGGCACTCGATTAGCTTGAGAGGAATTATTTGCAAGTTGACGCCGGGTGTGTTGATGAAGTGGATGGTTTCGAGGATAGGTGCAGAGCCAGCGGCAGTCATGAGTGACGTCATGTTCTCTACGGTTACTTTTGCGATCCACATATCGCGCGTACGAGGCATATTCTTGATCAACTCATCGTAACCTTTGCTTCCGGGCTGTAGCTGCTCGAGATTGGCATGGACCTGTAATGGTACGGTACGTGATCGAGCTAGACTCTCTTCTCCCCAGCGAGAGCATCCACGCTGGTGGCAATTGAGGCGATGGCATAATAGGGTTGCCCTGAGGAATGGATGGGACAGAGCTGCGGATCGCCATTGACGGCATACCTGTGTGACTGGGATCCACGATGGAGCTCTGCAGGGCTGATGGTCCTCTTTTGGAAGGCCTAGGGCATCGAAGCCTAGCGGAGGAACACACTTGTTGAAGATCAGGAAGAGGACATCGTGATCGAGAGTGGTCGCCGGAGACGCATGCATCTAAAGTTTCAAATTCACTAGATAATGGGCTGGTGATTGAGCCTTCTGAGGGTTTAGCAAAGTCGAACTCAGAATATGGACTGTTACGAACTCATTGTGAGTTGTCGTCAACCAGTACTTGTGCTCAAAATGTCAGAATTACGTCTAGTATTCGAACCTTTACGGCTTTATTGGTTCATCCAGAAGCCTCCAGTATGGCGATGTTCCTCTATGAGGTCTACAAGTAAACACCGCCTTCATACGTCTACACAGGCGCTAGGTATCTCCAGTAGGTAGTACTGTAGATTTTCGACCTTAAGTTCACGGTGGCGTGGAAAAGTCGCGGTTCGGAGCTCTTACCATAACCGGATGTCCCCCCCTTTTGGTTCAGAGGGCTGGACCGCGGGGGGACACTAAGTTCATTTACCGGCCCTGAACCGGGCCTGTCACCTCCACTAACCCCTACAAGCGCTTCTCCGAGTCCATCCTCGATGATGATCAATGAGGCACTCGAGGTCGAGGCAACTCAAGCGAATGACGAGGTCTCTCCTGAAGACAACAATCATTTTGCAGAGGATAAGGAGCACGACGACAACGAAACCTGGACGGAGCCCGCCAATCTCATGTCGTGGGCCCTCCATCCGGGCAATGTTGATGTCTCTGCTACCTCGGTCTCGACTCTCGGCATGGCGGATGATCTCGATGTGAACTTAGACATCTTACAGGTCCTTGGAAATGAGGATCTGGGTTGAGAGAAGTGCCTGGGTCTCTTCAAAGTGTTATGATTAGTTCCTAGGTCATTAGAACACATTGTAGCACTTTTTCTTAGTTAATTCATCAACTTTACATCATATTTTGTGTTTCTACCATATGTCCACCCTTTTAAGTTCACAACCCCTCCACAAGGGTGGACTGTCCACCCCCGGAAGTTCAGTTCAGAGGGGGGGGGTGGACAGGGGACTGAACTTAAGGTCGAAAATCTACAGTATTAGCGCCTTACGCATTCATGCATTCGTGTGGCTCCGCGTCTATCGCACTGAGCCACGTACATAGCTTACGTAGCCGTCCTGCATTACCGTGGGATTAGGACTATACAGCATTACGAATATGGTAGTGACTTCACACGCTCCTGTCATATATACTGTACCTTTCCGATCTTAAGTTCTGTCCCATGCACTGTGAGGACAGAGATACCTGAAACTCATGAACGTAAATCACACCCGTACGTTAGTAGTTTTCATGTAACATTCATGTCTTCGGAGTATAGTAATAATGTAGATGTTTCATGAGAGTAATGGACTTTGCCGAGATCCAACAATGGACGTTTTCGGATGATTCAATGTACTTTCTCATGGTCAAAAGAATATTACTTTTGAGGCGACAGGGTGGGCCTGAACATGAAGCCAATAGTTATAATGGCAAAGTATAGTGATTATCACACGAAAAAGCAAGCAAAAATGACTGCAAATGTGATGACATTCATGTATTGATATACAAGCAATTGGCTGATCTACTCAATACACAGAGAACTACAATCGACCCTGAACCTCCCACCCCCTGAACATTCTTCGGCGGAACAAGCGCAAGGCTGCTGCCGCCGTCATTATCCGAGCTGTCAGTAATGTTGCAGTCGAGGTGTGCAGACACGACCGTTCTTAAGCGCTGCGGCAGGAGCTGCCAGTTGAGGATCCTCTCTCGTGGATAACGTATTGACGGAACGGGCCAAAGTAGACACTTGCTAGATGATAGTGAAAGTAAGTTAACAAAACAATGAGAAGTAAAGAAGCATACCGAATACGATAGATGGCTGCTCTCTCCACCAGTCTCATACCACTGCCGCTACTGGGACCTCTAAGCGAGGACTTGAGTCGTTACGTGAGATTTCTCAAGCACAAGAGAAGTTCAAGTGTGTGGAGATTCATCTAGATGTAAGCGTTGTTGCGGTACACTCACGCGAGCCCGCTGACGGCGATAGCGTTAACCATCCTGTGGCGGGATCAGTGTCTATGTCAATCAGCCAATCAATTCAAGCTACGCGAACTGTGTTGCACTCACCAAGAGAGCCTTGATCACCCACCCATGAAGGTTAACCTGCGTGCACATGATGTTGGTGTCAACTTGTGAGATATTGGAAGGAAGGAAACGCCGTTGGGGGAAGAGGCGAAGATGTGGGTGGTGGTTGAAGGTTCGTAGGCTTCACATCAGCATAGAGTCATTTCTGCTGGTGAATCGAATATTTTGAGTGACAAAAGGTCAGATTGGTGCAGGAGAATGTACTTAACAGGCCAAGCAGTCTGGGTCCGGAGCTGCCATGGAAAACCGATAGCAGGGAGCGTGAGGTTGGCGTGAGGTGCGAATGCGGTGGACAAGAAGAAGGAGGAAATGGCAGAGGTCGATAGAGATATCAAGAAGGAAGAAAAGAACGCGAGAAGCAAGTTCAACATTTGTATTTATTTGTTGGGGGTGGAGCCCTCTCCAAGCACCGACGCCACCTGACGTCATCGTGAACATAGTTTCGCATTTCACGTCCAGGTACATGACTTGATATACCAGGTCCGGGTACATGACTTCAAAATCAGGCCAAAGGAACATTACTCTAGCATATAAAGCAAGGAGTACATTATAATCAGGTATACATGTTCTTGCAGTGATGTCCCATGGGCCCATGAACAGAACTTAGAACATGGGACAGTCCCACTGATTTGGACCCTTGCGAACTTAGAAACGGGACATATGGTAGAATATTAAAATGAAGAAACATGTTGAATAACAATATTAACAAGTGAAAAATAAACCAGTAGCTTGCATGTCTCACGCACATTGATAATCTACCTTCTTTGCAAGTGTCACTACATGATGGGGAGAATTCTGACCATAAATAATTCAGAGTGAATAGTGGCATAATGCTATAACAAGCTTCAAGTTGCAACTGAAGGCAATTGTTTGATGTCATATAGAATGCTGTTATAAGGACCACTCTCTGTGTGCTGCATCACAAAAGCACCCCGGCTGATGCTCGGCTGCATGGCATCCTCATCCTCAGGTTCACTTGCTGGGTCACCCACCCTCACCCACCCTAAGACACGAACTTTGTCCCGCCTCTACAGGACTCAGCGAACCTAAATTCGGGACATACGGAATAGGAAGGTGTTAATTTGTAATACTTTTCCACGCCACTGAGAACTTAAGATCGGAAAGGTACAGTATACAGTCGCTACCACGAATATCATACACAGTGTCTTTCTACCCCGAACAACTATCATCGTCAACCTACCAGCCTAACCAGCTACTAACTCAACCTTCAACTAACGCCCGGTGAGTCTGCGCTTTTATAGGCTTCTCAGCTATACTCGTGTTCGATCTTCGACACAAAAGACGTACATCGCTGACCACTGCGAGGGTGATGAGGAGAGCTGCTGTGTTTCACTGTTTGGTCACGCTCAGCATGGCAATACACGTGTCGAGATTCACACGCTTGAGCCAATGTGGCTGAAATAGCCAGAAAGTCCGAGATCTGGGAAAGGCGGCAAGTCGCGGCGGCAGGCTGGGCGGCGCGGCGTCAGTGGCGGTGCATAAACTAAAAATCCCACGATGTGACCGCCGCGCGTCGCCTCGCCGCCACGCTTATGCGTGCTAGAGCAAAGACTGAGCGTGTTTGAGTCCGCCAACGTTGTATCCCTACACTATAAGTTTCGACATATCCAAACTCGAATAAGAATGATTTGGACTCTATTGAAAGTGCCGATTCGGACTCCAGTGAACATGAATTAGATTGATACTCCAGCGACTCGGGCTGACGACGATACCACGATATTTAACTTCTCTCTCTCGGAGTGTAGTGTAGCTATGTTGACCGCATCAGCTCTCTTGTACTTTTGTACTTTGTATCAATGCTGCGTCATGCACTGAGCTGCATGGAACTGTTTAAATTCAGCGACAGGGTCCAGTTGAGAGTGATAGAGCAGCAATGGCTGCACGCGTTGACAATGAGGCAGCGAGACATAGCACGAGCATCCGTAGATGTCATTGGAGGAGTTAGGGCTGACCGGTAGACGTCGAAGCCATCAAGCCGAAGAGAATTGAGCTCTTCTTCTGTGCTGTCAGCGTCCGCCGTCCTGAGGGCAGGGTACTGGGCTATCTCCATAACTGCCTGCATGGTAGATAACTCGTGAGCACAAACACCAGCTTAGGGTATGCCGTTTACCTCGTCCTTGGGGTCCTCTCTATCGCTACTGACGTTGTCCGCAAGATAGTCGTCGGAATCACTGTCGAGCACGTTGGGTAGCTCGTCGGAAACAGTCCCCGGATGCACTTAGCTGAAACAAAGGAAAGGGTATGGCATCCTCGATCGGCTAAACAGGAATGTGTATGATCTTCCTTGCAGATATGCGCAGCCTCATGATAGGCTTGCAAGCGCGTCTACGTGTTGAACGTTGAGGAACTGTTGAGCGTATGGCGTTGAGTTGCTCCGCTGTCTCGGAGGGGCCGAGAATCAAAGTCGAGTGAGTACCCACTTTTTTTTTCGCCCTTTTTGCGGTGGCGCCTACTGCTGGGATTTTTTGGATGCAGCGATACATTTCTTACGATCTTGAGGAGCTCGTTGCATAGAAGAAGTCGGGAAGGAGTGTGTGTGTGCGAGTCCAAAGAAATGTGGCAGGTGTGTGCACCGCCACTGCCGCCGCGCCGCCGCGCCGCCACGGCGGCATGTGCCGCCTTTCCCATTTCCCGGGTGTTCTCGAAATAGCAGTGGTTCCAGAATCCGAATAGTGGCGTCCAAGTGCAAACGGCGGCCCTGAGATAGGTGGGCCACTGCCGCTGGTAAGTGACACAGCAACGCACAACGTACAGTACGGTCGTTGACAAGGTAAGATTAGGGCTGTATGTGGTGTCCACAGGAGGTTTGTTCACATACTTCATCAATCAATGGTCCGGACGGTAACAAAGCAACTATAACGCGTACGCCGCCTTTTGCCCATGAGAATCCTGTACATCTTACGAGAATCCCTGCGAGGATTCTCCTGATCTAGGTTTCTGAACTCCCGAAATATCAGTCAGTAGCTCAAAACCCAAGGTAGACACATCCTAACGATGACTTTCAGTGGCTGTAGCTCCCGTTGCAGTTGCATATAAGTTGTTATGGGAACATTTTCATTGCATTCATTCCATTGAAGGACCAATGATCAGGAATAGGTGGCGCTTTTGGTAGGTTAGATAAGGTTAGACGAGTTTAGACGTCTAAAAGTGCTCAAAATGTTCTGATAGGGGCGACTAAAATCCTCGTTGCACCTTGAAGCCTTCACAACAGCTTAACCGAATGTTGTAGGTGCTAGCGGTCAAGGGTCCATTGAAGTTAGCCATTTCAGAGACTGAACTTCCATTGAACTTGATCTTTGTGAAATACCTGTGCAGCCGCCAGGGGTGTACGGATCTGCCAACGTTTGCGCAGGCTAAAAGCAAGGCGTCTACTACACGAGTATCGAGTACTAGCTTTTTAAAAAGCCATCAGGGTGCGAAGCCCACAACGTTAAGTTATCTAATTGTTCACCTTCCGTACTAACAAACTCACACCCATCAATATCGCAATAAAGGCAAGCGGAATGAGAATGACAGTTAATCGATCATGTACTCGCCTAAAACCTTTCCGACCCTCGGGTCCACGCCCTTCAAAATCTCCATCGTTTCCTCCCATACGAGCGCCTGAGTCTTTCCCCCCTCCTCGCTGATCACCCAGTCACTCTCCTCTTTTTTCGTGCCTCTACTTACGTACGCACCACGCATGCCTTCTTCGTCATCTCGAACACCCAATGCCGCGAATACGAGCTGGCGCGCGCCATACTCAGCAGGCCAAGCAATGAGTTTCTCCATGAACCAGACCCTCCACGATGAGATGATTTCTCGCCTCAGCTGAGAATAGCAGAACCCCGGGTTTGGCATCACTGGTGTGACGGGAACAAGGGAGAGGGGGCGGAGGTGTTCGGCGAGGGCTCGTATGTGAAGGATATTGAGTACTTTAAGTAACCCGAGTTAGCTGTCATGAGAAACATGGTAGCAAAATACGAGGAACGTACGTTTAGATTGAGGGTAGCGGCTTCTGAAGTTCTCCGGTGTGCAGTATTCCCTGCTACTGAGCATCCTGAGAGGAGTAGGCGACGCCTGTACATCACGGGATATAGATGACCAGTAGTGCGAGTCACTAGCAACGGTGACCAGCCGTGCTGGTCTGCCGTGCTTCTTTCCCGCCTCAACCATACGCGGGAAGAGGAGAAGGGGTAAGAGTGTAGTCGAGAGGTAGTTCACCTGTAGACTACAACGAAGGACGTCAGCATCAGGCAGGGGTGCAGAACGGCAACCATGAAACATACGTGCTCTCCCACCCGTCCTTGGTCACTTCATATTTTCTCGTAGCCAATGCCGCGTTCATCACTAGCATATCGAGCGAGCCTGTCTCGCGCTCGAACCGGTCTGCGAATTCGCTCACGGAAGCAAACGAGGATAAGTCGATGATCCAAAGTTCAGTGTTCGCATAGCCAGACCGCCGTGTTATCTCTGCGCGTATGAAAACCTCTCTCAGACTCGTTTGAACATGAGAAAATAGAATGAGACCTGCCTTTGACTGCGTCCTTCCCCTTACTCTCGCTCCTGCAAGCTATGATAAGCCGCTCGGGGTTCATAGATGCGAAATGAACGGATGCCTCGAGCCCAATACCAACGTTGGCTCCTACCACAACGACCGTCTGACCAGAGAGATCGGCACGGACCACGGATGGGACCCGAGACCACTGGTCTACAATGAAGTCAAAGAAAGAAAGCTTCATAATGACTGTAGTGAGAAGACGGAGGTTGGAAGTGGTGAGGGTAAGGACTGGGCCACCGTCTCGATCTGCTGGGACTTTATATGCATCGTTAGTAAGAAATAATTAGGTCACGAAGAAGCTAAATTGACCCACCATCCATCAGGCCGCTCAGTCAGCTCGGTATTCCGAGTATGCTTGCCAGTAGGAAATAAGCAAAATGGTCTATAACATGAAAGTCATGGTGCTGACAGGGCGCCGACCGCCGACGCGTCGACACGGCCAAGTGGTCGTCGTCGTTTATGGCGAACGATCTTCTCAGCGTCTCGGTGTTTGACAGCTCGGAATTTGCCGACAGCGAGCAAGAGTTCCGAACTCACAGCCACTAGTGCTATAGCAAAGACATAGGTCACGTGACGTTTCATCTCCTATGCTCTCAACTGGTCTTAAGTTGTTCTGGGATGTCTTTTTATGTTTGGGCTACGTCTTTTGGGTGACAGTTCCGTAATAATGGTGATCCATATACAGAGGCAGTGCGAAAACAAACCTATGTATCTACCGAAGATGCGATCTAGGAGGGTCCTACTCCCCAAACCTCAAGTCCCACCACATCATATGCAACCGAAACTCCTCGCCGCGAACCACGCATGCACAGAGCCTCATTTCCAAAAGTTGGACATGGAGCTGTGGAGCCTTCCAGGAGCGATGAGTCGATGTACAAGCCATAGTGTCCATCCCTGGAGGGTATAGACAGGCGCGAGCAGAAATATGAGAAAGACGCTGTACGTCAGCAATAGGACACCTCAAGGGGAACATGGGCGCGTACCCTCCACCGAACGAGATAGAATCTGGCTCGCACAGTGCAACATAGTCGTTCCGCCCCGTCCACTTGTGCACCGTCAGCCCTCTGTCCTTGTCCAATCCCCATAGGAACCTATGCAACACATTAAGCACCCGCTAATGGAGCATAATACGGACATTACTCACGACTCTCCTGAGCCATAGTAACCCTTTGACATTCGCAGCCCATCGTCAATCCAGGCACCGAAAAGTCCGTCGTTGGCATCCTTCACTATCACCAGAGCACCTTTCGTCGCACCCGGCGTATTTGGAGGTTTGGGCTCGCAGCGGGAGTAGAGGGTATTGAGGGAGATCCCGTGCTGGTCTACACTGTACAACAACGTCCATGATCGCGGAAGACGCGTCAGCGCAGGCATGTGTGACCGTATCTGGACGCGAAATTCGAGTTCAATCAAGGCGTCATTGAGGCTGGTCAGAAAATAACGCGTACCTGATCGGCCAACTCAACCGTCAACACACTTGCCGTTCCTTCCTTCCTCCCCACAAGCTTCACCGACCTCTCGCCCCTCCGCTCTTTCTCCTGCTCATCATTCTCATATGAGGCTGCGAATCCCCTTTTATCCCAGTTTCGATCTCCCGTGAATCCCGGTGCCCCCGACGGCGGCACAAACACCGCCGTACCGAACGGCGTACCATGCGTAATCGACGATTCCGGAAGCCCCGAAACAGCTGACCCTAGAATCGCCGATGCGGAAGCCGACGACGGGGTGTTGTGCTCGCTTGTTCGTGTACGCGAACCGGACGACGAAAGGAATGAGGGCACCCAGCCAGAAGAGATGCGAGACAGTGTGCTTTGTGCCGAGGGCGGCTGCGAGAAGGACTTGAAAGGGGGGGAGCCAACCATTGGAGGGGGCGACTTTGAAAGAGACGAGCGGGACTGCGAGAGCGAGGATGAGGACGCGGATGGGGGCGTGGAGCGCCCGGTCAGCTGCGGTGCTACGGGCGACTGCGGGTGCACGCGGCTCATGGTAGGGCTCGGAGGGCGCGGTCTTGGGTGCGGCATGTCGTCGTCTTGGTATTTCTGACCAGTCGCTGGCAGCTCAGGATGAGCTTGTAAGTATGAAGGCGTAGGCGAAGGTGGGGGTGAAGGGGGAGGAGGGTGTGCCCAGTACATGGGCCTGTCTTCGTGCTGCAGCAGCTCATCGAGGACACCACGCCTGTTCCGCTCGGCGTTGTCTTTGGCGCGGGAAGTGAAATCATCGAAGAAGTCCAGCGTAGTATTAGAGTCATTCCTCGCATGTCCGTTCAGCTCAGCAAGGTCTGCCGCCTGTTTGTCGGGCTTCACGGCTTGCGGTGCGCCAAACCCAGGGGTAATAGGCAAGAACGCGGAGAGTGGATCATCTGTTGCGGGTACAGAGACGAACGCGCCAAAGTCAGAGCCGATTGACGAGCTGAATGAGCGATGATGCGTCGGACGCGATGGAGATGTTGGGCCAGCAGGGGAGAACAGGGGGCCGCCTGAGGGGGTCGGTTGTGTAGATGCCTTATGTGAGGGGCCGGGAGAGAAGAGAGACGCAAAGCGATCAATATTGTTCGAATCAAGGGCATTTGGTGGGGTTGAAACTTTGGTTTGTGATGAAGAAGGGCGGGGTAGTGGTACATGATAGGATGATTGTTCGTCTTGGTCGTTAGATGCGGGTAACGGGATGAGCGACGGTATCGAACTCAGTGCTGAGGGCATAGCGCTGGTGGATTGTAAGAAGGAAGGTTCTTCGAGGATGGTTGTGACGCACCTAAGACCCCTTTGATACGAGATCTACAGGTTGGGCGCGATGGGATAGTATACAGAAGTGTGCGTGGAGACAACGTGGTAGATACAGGAATCGCGATGGCCTAACGAGGGCGGTGCGCAAGAGCGGTATGAGTCTCGCATCGTACAGAAGTGATCACATCGTTACTTACGAGATCAAATACCGCAATTACAACAACAGTGAGTACTTGAGTCTCCACCCGGACGTGAACACAGTGGAAGTGAAACGGCTGCAGGTGTTGTGCTATAGACGCCTGCAACAGCAGGACGTTGGCTGGTCAGCAAATGACATCCTCATGATCAACCACGTGTGGTCCTCACCTTAGGTTTTGTTGAGGATAATGCTCAGCTTAGCCGGCTGCGGACTCTGCATGTGGAGGAGATGGAGGATGCTAGCAATGAGCAGGACCTTGAGGTTGTTTCCAGTTGATGACGGCAACCAAACGAGGCAATTTCCTGCCGCGCAATCGACTCAGGGGCTCAACTCAGGGGCTTTGCGCTCCTTACACATTAATATTGGCTTCTATCTTCATAATTAGCGTACGATAAACGTATGCTGCACATAGGTATGCATACTAAGGGAGGCAGAAACATGATCTGAGTCTATCAAAGCCACCCCATCCGTAACTCAAGCTGCATTATGGCGGCGCTTCTCAACTCTCAGCAGCTTTGATACCCGTTTCATAAGAGTTTAGCGCTGTAACTCTTACATGATGATCAAACCACAGCAATTCCCAAGGCTATGCCAAAACACTCCACATAATGTACGGTCCCTTGCCACTGGCACACGGTTAGCCAACAACCAGCTACGTTTTTTTACACAAATCACCTAATCTACAGGGAGAAGGACAGTGACAAACACGGAAAACACGAGACGGAAGATTTACAATCACGTACTATCGAACGCAAACGTTAACGTATCAGTTAGGAGACTGAACGTGTCCGTAAAGGCAACGCTACTCGCAATACCAACGGCTAAGCCTAGAACCCAGGAAGACTGCGTGGTAGTCATGTCGTATCCGTCGAGGATCATCACATCGTACGCCTTTTGAATCGCGCGGCCCAAGACGCTGGAGTCACAATAGCAGGTATTGAACCCGTTTAAGAACTGAACGATGTGTATACCGCAGAGAATGAAGGAGTTGATTGTGATAAGACCATTTCCGCTCCACCGAAGGATATCTGCGGCGCACTTCCAGTATCCACGAGAAGCAGCACGATCCGGAAACTTTTTGCGAGGCAAATCGGCATGATGTTCTACGATGCTAGACGCGAGCATGAACATCCAGATAATGGTAGAGAAGATGCTGTAGACGAGAGATGCGAGAGAACGGCATCCGAGTCCCTAGGACATCCCCGTCAATTAAGCTTTCTATCGAACGCTGGAGTAACGTGTTTCAAATAGTTCACGGTGGAGGGTGTAACCCAAACGATTACAATGGCTGAGCCAGTGTGCCCCATTGGAGCACGAGACCCGAGATGGATGCTCGCACAACACGACCGACTATTCCAGTAGCCCAGGGGCTCCGCTCGTACCTTTGGCCCGGGCAGCCGTAGTATTCCTCCACCTTATCTAGTGGACCGCGACGAATATTTGGGTGTATACCGCTGCCGTCCGAAGCTTTCCACTCGCTCGCGGAGACGGACTCGTGTATCATTGCCACTGGCAGTTGTACTGCAGATCCGAAAGCCTAGAGCACCTCCTCCACCGAGCGGGACCAACCATATATACGCGCATAATTGAAGATAGGGGGGCGTGGCACGCTCGCCAGGAGAAATACCAGGAGTGACCATGTCCTACTAGCAGCCTTCAAAACATAAGGGGAGGAGTCGTTCGATGCAGAAGGTCCAAGTGGTTCGAGCTCAAATGGCATAGAGGTGGCTGTGTCGCTCCGCGGATGAATCATACCCGGATGCCGGTATTCTGTCAGCTACCTTCATATGCCCGAGCCTGACCGACCCTCAGACCTGCACTTTCGACATGTCACCCCAGGCTATAACAGGCGCCTCATTATTCTCGCAACGACGGTTCTCAACCTTAAAGCATAAGCCACAGCACCCAGGTACGTGTATCTATGTAATTTCCTTCATCGCCCTGAACTCGACTTGAACTTTTCAGGGAAATTACTGAGCGAGACGCCGTCTCCGCTATAGTAGCAGCCGTGTAGCTCAATATGAATCAAGCGTCTATACCCTCAAAGATCCCTTTCACTCCCACTTCGACTTATGAGTCATTCAAACCCCAACCATGGCTCCCAATAGAGGAGTACCCCGACCCTCTCCTGTATCCCGAGTTGCCCTCCAAACCTCGCTCGCCCAATTTCAGCGAGAACTACACTCTCAGCACACATATCGTTCCCGCCGCGTACCCAAGGTTCACTCCGGAGACCCCTTTACCCGAGATTCATCCGTTCACCGGCAACTCAACAGAACGGATGACGCAGATTTCGGAGCTCGCGGAGAACATTCTGAGGAAGCGGTATGCTCATGACGAGCGTGAACTAGTGGGAGAACGCGATCAGAAGATCTATTGGCATTGTATCAATCGGTACGCCCGGAAGGAGCCATCTGGCACAGGTATCACGCTCTTTCTGGCTCATGCAAGTGGGTTCCCAAAGGAGGTGAGCGGTCTGCTAACTACAACGCGAAATGTAATCTGACATCCTGTACGAGACGTGGGAGGCGACTCTGCGGACGCTCTCCGCATCCGCTGCAGGACCTCTAATCGAGGAGATCTGGGCTTGGGAAGCCATACAACACGGTGACTCCGCTTTACTTAATGCCAGAACGCTCGGTGGGATGTGTGAGTCATGGGTGATTCTCACCGTGTAATCAACCCTCTCACTTTCTTCCAGATGATTGGGCGGATAATGCTCGCGATATCGTAAATTTCTTGCTCAATTACATGCCTGATGAGCTATGCGCGTCCCTCCCCACTGGTCTTCCTCGAGTACCCGCCGCCGTCAGCAAAGCACGCGAAAAGCGCGGCTTCTTAAAACGTACTCTCGTAGCTGTTGGTCACTCGTTTGGGGGTGCAACTTCGTGAGTCAAATTTCCTTTGGACTATCTTCGATAGATTGATATCCGTTTAGAGCACTAGCAGCTCTCAATTTTCCCAATCTCTTTTCTTCACTTATTCTAGTTGATCCTATGATTACCCCGCCAGCGAAGCCTGACGTTCTTAGTCAGACGCCATCTCTCCTTAGTTCTATTTCGAGACGCGACAAGTGGTCTTCAAGGTGCGTATCCGATAGTCTCGTTTTACACGAATACCGGGCGGCTTACACCCCACAACTCTGACTTAGAGAGGAGGCAAAGTCAATGTTCCAGAAGTCTCCCTTCTTTTCGCGCTGGCACCCCGACATTCTTGATCTATATGTCGCGTTTGGCCTCGCGGATGACCCCGCAGGTGGCGTTCGTCTAAAGACGTCCGGCTTGCAAGAAGCGCTTGTCTACGCAAACTCCAGACGTCGCGTCCCAGGCGAGGTCTGGCAGGATATTGAGAAGCTTGACCCTCGCATTACGCTGCGCTGGGCTGGACCTGGTGAGACAGGCCTTGGGTAAGCGCGGATTTTTATACCATATGTCCTTCGTTGACAACATCATTCGTGCACAGAATTAGTGTACCTGGCTCGTTTGCTGTACTTGCATGGCGCCGACCAGTCAATGCGTCGAATATATTGATAGAAGGTGCGGGACATTTGGTACGTCAGATCCTTTGCAAGGTTTCTAGCTAGGACATATCCTGATTACTACTCCGTCTCAACCTCAGGTTGTTCAAGAGCAGCCGGTGAAGCTGGGTAAGAATCTTCTATCGGGGAAGCAAATAGATAGCTGACATGTTGAGCAGCCGATGAAATAGCGACGTTCTTGCTTCATGAGTATGGAAGCGGAGGCTCGATGTTCAAGTCGCTCCTATAGCCTCGTACTCTGGCCTCTTCCGAGCTAGCATCCAACGAAGTGAAGTAGTATATTTCAATGAGTGACTGATCTACCCGACTGGTGGCTAAGTAGAGTAAGTAATGTCCAATATCCGATATCACGTAGAGGTAGAGTTCGTGTTAGCCTCAGACGCTCCCAAGTCAGTAAACAATATGGGATCACCGCCTTCGTAGTCCATTTCTGCTGCTACCTCAGCTGTTGTTAGCAGTGATATTGACGCCACTGGAAGTGCCGCCGATGAGGTAGTACGTGTTCTGCTTCTCGTCCGTGCGCGCGTACGTGAACTGCGCATATACAACGTAGCTGGCGTTGAAGTACGTGATATAGGGAAGCTGAATAGGACACAAATCAGTTTCTCCTCTAACCTATCAGAAGATCACACATACAGCAGTGTTGAACGTGTCCGACGTAGCACTCGCGTCAACCTCATTGTGCGCGAGCAGGACGGGCCACTCGTAGCCGTTGTTGCCCTGGGGCACCTCGAGGTAGTAGTCGACATACGTGGGGAAGTAACCTTTCTCCTTGGGGCAGGTCAGATCCAGCGAACCGGTGACATTCTACAGTACAGAGGTTTTAGTACCGACAAACTCCAGAGAAGGCGCGAGAAACACTTACGGAGCCACCAGCGAGAGCGGTCGAGGGAGTGATGGTGAGGGCACCGAACTTGTTAGCCTCGGCGCAAAGAGTGGCTGCTGCAACGCTGGCAGCGGCGAGGGCAGAGATGGCGGTGAAGATCATCTTCATAGTGCAAGATTATAGAGTAGTATGTTCTTGTAAAGTGAACGCGAAGCTAGAGTGCGAGAATGGAGGGGGAACTAGTTGGGAGGATGAGAGCTCTGGGATGCTGGACCGGTAGCATTTTATACGACAAATGGCTATGATCGCCAATCAGAGAACACAGAGATCTTTGGCGGGATGCTACAGCTCTGCTAGTCATCACGAGGGACGTGTGGGATGATGATGAGGATTTCCAGCCCAACCGAATGACATACCGGACGTACATGGCCGAACTTTGAAAAGCGGCTTCGGAAGCCCGTTGAGTATTAGACAAGATGTGTCATCTGCGATCGGCGTATTGAAGCCGTGTCAAGGGCACTGTTCAGGGTTGCACCCAATGTCCGAGTCGGAAAGGCAAGTTTCGCCGGAGCAGCAAATTGGCAAGTAGGCATTGGACCGAATTGCTCACGTCCTACTTACGCAATACTTGGCCATGGCCTGCAAGCCTTTCCACGTTGTTCGGAAGTAGGCTGAGGAGGTGCAAACCACTGCAGCCAAGAGGAACTCAGCATAAAAAGCCAGGAGCAGCAGACTCGATTTTCCTGGCTCGGAACTTTGGGCGATAGCTTCCGTTCACGACACAATCCCGACATAGGCGCGAGGGTCGGAGTTACAGCCATAGCGAAGCACGAGGCTTTGATGGACCATAGTGTTTCCTCACAAAGAATGCGTCAGCGTTTACCTTCGATGATGCCGCTAAGGCCCCTACTTTACCAGGTTCTCGTAGTCCTTCTCGACGCAGTTACGTTTACTTTCTTGTTCTTACGTGTTTTCCCCTGCAATAGCGAATGACAAATTAAAACAATTAAAAATGGATGCCGTATGTACTCAGACAGGGGTCTGAAACCGCTACTTGGGACTCGGGCATTCAATATTCTCGGGTACCGGGAACGCTTTCAAATTGTATTTAGTTCATGACTTTAAAACACTCGAATGTAACAACATAACGCGTGATGTCGGCCTCAGACAGCCGCTTTTTTCACCGCTTGAAGTCTTCGAACGAATAAATGAACTTCGACATAGGAACTAGGGGTGATTGCATGCTTCCAAGAAGCATCGTTATTCGGTCTATATTCTCTCACCTTCTTCAACATCTCCTCCTCTACACTACGAGAGGCCAGCGAAGAGCATCAAGGAAGACATAATACAGGTAGGCCATTCCTCGCGCCCTCGGGCTCCGGGACTCGGGAAGAATATGTCTGACGCTAGACATCGCCCAAGCGTTGTTAAGAAACACCGGATAGTAGAGTCTGCATAAAATGTTTGACAAGCTTAGATCCTACTCAGGCGCCACCAGGATTCGAACCCGGGCTGCGGGCGGTGATCGCAAAGCAACCGCAGTCCCGTGTGCATACCTCTACACCATAGCGCCATGAAATAACGGAACGTTCCCTCGCAGATACTTGATGAAATTGGGGACGATGTGGGTCATCTATCCGTAGAACGGAGGTGGTATTCTTCTATCCACATGCAACGTGTTGTTTGGCGCAACACTGACTCAAGCATTTCAGAGCTCCCGACTTTCGCATCAACACTGCCGACTCGCCGCGCACCCAAGATTTATAACCGGCCGGAAACCTCCCAACGAGTTTTGGATACATCGTGGAAACACTTCGTGGCAGCCGTCAGTTCGCCCACGCATATCAGTAGCACCATATTTTTAGTGCACGTCGGTGCATCTTAACGCCTAGCGCACGTCAAACTGTTGGGACCGAACGACATTGTACCGTATGTGTTCTACCTGTAGTATATTAGACTAGGTAGGACCATAAGTGACAATATATCTGTCATGAGGCGGCGGCTTGCCCTCTCGTTCGTGGTATGAGCGAATGAAGGGTACGATGCGTGTTTCTGATCTTCTCCCGTTCTGTGCCACTTCATTAGTCACCGGTCACCACTATTGCTCGCCACATCCGCGTCTTGCGGTGTCGTAAGGTTTGTCCGTTCCTCACAGGCTCCGTACCCATCGTGAAGTTCACACAGACAGAAACCATCAAGACGTGGGCATTGGTCCCGGTATATAGCGCGGGCATTTAATCACATCCGGTCATGCCAGCGTTAGTGAATATGCATATTCTTGTCCACTTAACTGGTCACATGTATTACCCTTGTTACCCCCGTTCTAATGCGGTCTGGCAATTCCATAACTATTCACCTGTGCATTGAAATGGTCGCAGTCTAGTCTAATCAAGTGAAGTTGTCGTGAGATGAACTCCTCGCTAAGGCAAACACTGTGCGTATCTACGTCAAAAAGAGTTTCCCAGCATCAGCATCAGCAGAATGGCTGTACGCGTCAAATTTCTTTGAGTCGCTTGTGAATGCAGTGACATGAATACTGAGCCATATATCAACATCCTTCTGTCGCTCCAGTGCCCACCCCAATGTTGTCACTCGAGGATAACCTTTTTACTCCATTTTGGCGTATCCTGGCAGAGATCTTACTCGATGGTAATCCGCCTGCCTTCGATACATAACAATGCTCATACCATAGGCATGCTTGGTCTGTAGGAGTATTTGCTGTGCTTCTGGCTCTGGACATATACATTGTCGTAACTCGACGGCATCACAATGGTGGACGTTCTACACAGGCTAATATTATTCTTTTAATAGTCGGTGTATTGATGTTTGCGATGGCATTGCTGGTATGTGTATCCGCACTAGTAGAAAACTTATACTAACATAACGCTTTCTCCAGCACATCTGCTCATCTATATATAATGGCTATTTCAGCAACGCTCTCCATGCAGTGGAACTTCTTTTTGATGCGTTTCCTCCCCAGCTTTCAGAGAGCTCATTAGTCTGTTTGGAACAAAATCAGTCTTCGTGGCCTCAACCGGGTTCAAACACATCCAGGGCCTACATCAAGATGGCGGTCTCCAGCGAAGTCCAAATGGCTGCATTTGTGGTGCAACTGTGGTTAGGTGATGGGTTTATGGTATGTTCAATCTGCGCTCAGATAATCGTACCACTTAACCATCGCAATTTTATTTCATCAAGCTCTTTAGGCTGTGGAAGGTCTGGAATAATGACAAAAGAGTAGTTATACCTGTCTCCGTCGGGTTTCTCGCAAATATCGGTGCATTTTTATGAAGATCTGTGGAGGTGAAACTAGCCTAAGATGGTTTAGCTCTAGGCATCGTCTTGCTAGACACCAGCAGGTTCAACATCCTCCGTTTCACAGGAAGTGAAGATGTTGGCCAAATGAATTTTATGTATAGTACAGCATTATCTGCAAACATATCCGTGTTCGCGATAAGCTTCGCGGTCCACCTCAGCTGCACAGGTATTATTCCGCGTAATTACTCTAGTTTCAATCAGAGCAAGCTGATATAAGAAACACAACAGTACTGATTGCAGCGAGGATCTTCTATGTTCATTACCGTATACGCCAACACTTACAAGGGGGCCGTCGCACCAATTCAATGACTGTTGCGATCACTCTACTTGAATCTGGCGCGATATATTCACTGTCAATGCTTTGTCTTCTTGTATCGTTCAAGGTCGAGTTGAACCCTTCAGACGTATTTTAAGGTTCAGTTTACCCGAGGCACTACCCGATTGGAATGCGGTGACTGTGCTGCTTCAAGCTAACACGACGCCCTCCTGACACAGAAAATGCACCATATAGATCGTGCCGATAATTGTGAGTGCGCGAGCGAATTTGCGGGCTGGTCTGGCTAACGTTGTTTGTAGGGAATCGCTTTCTCCTTCATTGTCATTAGAATGGGTTTGGGAATAACCACAGAGATGCACTTCCAGGAGACCAAACAAAATATCGTAAGGAGTATAGGGCATGATTCAAACGCCACAAGTTCGATCATGCTATTTGCGCAGGGCGCATCGACCGACGTTGCAAGAACCGAATCAAAAAGTAATTTTGAAGAAGATACTACGTGACGTAGACTATAACTTGTATTCCATGAGGGATAAACACACAGAGCAAGTGTATGCTTATTTCGGGTAATAGGTTCAGGAAAATGGCGTGTACTTAGTACATGTACGTCAAGACAATGCCTTTAATCCTGCTACAAATAAGAAATAGCCCATTTTGAGTGCTGTGACTCAGAAGCCATTGTTTAATGCTTAGGAGAAGACAAAGACGGAGCGGGGAATCTGGCGATTTCCCCAAAAATGAATCACATTATCGATTGCGGTAGGCGCTCGAAGCTCGACGACTGAACCGGGAGTCAGCGCATTTGACCAGATACCGGACGAAAAGCGAAATATGATGCTTCTTGGGGATAGCATGTCGTTTTGGTCCAATGAAATAGCTCTTTTAGCATTACCCAACTTTATTTAGGTTCTCTCGACACAAATGAGCTCGGTTGCATGGACATAAGCATATGGGGGAGTTAAACGGCACATCCATCGATAGTTAGTAACTACCATCCATACGCCTGAACAACATGAGGAGCATCCCAAATTCCATTAGAAAGTGTGTAAGACGTAGGACGAAGAAGGAAGCGAGTCACGCCATATCTGTCATAAGTACAGTTAGGCAGATCTAGGCTCTGATAGAAAACTTCCTGAGAAACCTGGAGCAAAGACTATCGAAGAATCACTTGTGATGCCAGTGCCCCTCATCGCTTCAACGTTTCTCGCTTCCTTCCGTCGAGCTTTCACGTACATTTCGACCGATATGCCCAAGCCCATTCGCGTGATGATGATCGAAAAGGTGACTCCCTATTGATGATGGGTAAAGCTAGTGATTGTCATAGAAAGTACATGACTTACGACTAGAGGTACGACCTAGCCGTTTATCAATATTTAACGTCAAACGCCTGCCTATCGAAGCAGGCATGATTTACTCACCAAGCCCATGACCACGTCCATATAATTAAACCTGGAGCGCAACGACTTGATAAATGACTCGGCAAAGGCGATTAAGAGAGCTAGCATTGATAGCGAGTATATCGCGGCGGACTCGAGCAAAAGGATTGCCACAGCTGTGGGGCTGACGCCACCCTCACGCTGAACTGACCTACCAACTTGACGCTGGAGAAAAAGTACCCTGGCTGCAATCAAGACTGCGGTTGAGCCACTATCAGTTTAAATCAGCCAAATGATGGACACTGCACACCTGTACAGGTTACATGAACCGCGAGGCTCACGGCAACCACGGAAATGTATACGGTGTTGGCCATCATGGTTGCCTGATCATCAATGTGTTGACCAATAGTCGTAGTGGTTCTATCTTTCATGTCGACAAAAGCTTCTCCGTTCCGGTACAAGGCAAAAATGCCCAACGCTTGAAGCAGGGTTGGTTTCGTCAGCAAAATTCGACAAGTGCTCCGCAGGGCGCACCGATATCGGCGAGGAATCCCAGGGAGATTGGTGTAACGACACGTTGATCGTTATTCCACACTCTCCACAGCCTGAATAGCTTGATCAAACATGAATATGATGTGTAAATTTCACACGTGGAGCAGGCGACTGAACGTACCATAAAACCATCCCCAAGCCACACCTGAGCGACAAATGCAACTTGAGCAACGGTCACTGCAATCGTTCTTTTGTGTGCCAGCTCAGGCAGAGTCGCAAAGCCTTGGTTTACGTATGTTCCAGCGACTTGCAAGACGTGGAGTGCATCAATCTTGACGCCAAAGTAGATCGCGTAAAGGGTAGAACCCAGGTGCTATATTATATGGTCCATGCTTTGGCTGTCCTTGCGAGCTCATCTATGCTGCTTGCACTCACCACAGTTGCCACAAGGAACATGCCGGTCTCGACCACCAAGGCAAGTCTCATAGTGCTCATCTTACCCCGAGCCCTTACGATGCATACGTTCACCACCAGTAACACCCCAAATACACCTAATGGCGAGTAAGGAGCTAGAAACCCGAGAAGCACAAACATTATCGACTCACTATAGAGGATCGTTTCCGGCAAGGCCAGCCATAACGCGTTGACCAGACTATACAAGTTCTCTGTCAGGCTAGTATCCATTTGGTAGAGAAAAGTGCTGTAGGAAATTACCCACAATACATCAGGGAACAGTACTTTATATCACGAATCAGATTACCGCCTCGTCGAGATGAGCCGGCGATTTAAGTGATGATTTGATGATGCTACGCCCAAGCCAATGCGACACCTTGCTATGCCTGTCAGGACAGCAGTCAACACAGTTGTACGCACATGTACACGATCATGGGAGATCTGTTACGTCGGTTACTTACGCTGGTCAAACACTCGCCGCAATAACCCACAGCCAGCCCGTCGGAGTTTATATATGGTGGCGCAAGGCAGGAAGCGGAAGTACTCCTACTTGATCAGTAAGTCAAACGCGGCACCCTGACATCCCTTTTCTCTGGCAAAAAAAAGGGAACTTGCCCGTGATGCGACATCCGCCAGAACGCAACACGCATATAGTCCCTGAGATTGAAGAATGAGATTGATATCATGATTGATGGGTGATGAGTATGAGTATACATATGACTTGGGATGAGAAACTGCCGGAACCATGCTATAGTGTAGGGGTCTACCATAACGGCCATTGGGATGTATCATATCGTAACCAACAACAAAACCGCTTTGCTTGTCAATGAAGAGGGAGAAGGCTGGAGATGGGGCTATGGACAAAATTGCAAGAGATGTGAAAAGAAAACCGCGCATAAAGCTATATGGCTAGGGCTATAGTGCAGCTAAAATCCGTTCAATCACTTTACATGCTACCTCCCGAGAAATGAAACTACCTACCACCTGAACCGAACCGTTATCTCCGCGCGACCCGCTTCCTCTCCCGTCCATCTTCCTCAACATCCATCATCGAATCCACGATTGCGTTCACCTGCGCCTGCCCACCGAGTCCGCCATGCGCCTTCGAGCTCCTTGTCCGCCGCCTCGGACCACCGCTGGGCGCGCTTCCCGCTCCTCCACCGAGGCTCAAAGGGCTCTCAGGCGCATCACCTGTGGGTGAGGGCGAGGCCGAATCAAGCATCATCATGACGGCGTGGCGGCGCTTCGCACCCGCGACTAGTGCGATATCCGACTCGGACTGAGAGTGGGCGAGTTGGGCGGGAGATGTGCCGTTCAAAGCACGCAGGGCATGTGGATGCGAATGAGGGTGGGTATGGGAGTGGAAGTTGAGAGTGGGCGTGGAAGGGTCGGAGGTGAACGTGAATGGGAAGGCTGCGTTGGGGTCTGAACTTGTAGTTGAAGGAGGAGGCTCTGAGTCCCGTGACCCACGGTTACGACGGAGACGTTGGATAGTAGGGTTACTAGGAGTGCTTGGGTTGGGAATGGGATTGATATTCGCCGCGTTTGAACGCAGGGCTGCAGGTGGAGGCGTGGGCGAAGAAGGTTGAGCTGGGGGGTCTTGCGGATTCGAGAACGGCGAGTGTGGGGTCATAGGCGCCGCTGGTGCTGGTGCTGGCTCTGGCACGGAAGGCTGTCGCTATCAATCCTTATGCGTTAACTTCTGTGGCATAATGCAACATGAATCAAGCTCACCATCGACGATGATCCCTGCCTCTGATCGCTCTTCGGCCCCTCCTCGCGCTTTGAAGATGATCCCGCGCCGTTATCTTTCCGCATCCGCATCGCCGAAGACGATGACGAGGCCCCAGCAGTGGCCGCGAGCGACTTGATGCGCTCCCGCTCCTTCTCACGTTCCTCATCCTCAAGCTCCTCTTCCTGCCGCGCCTTAATCGCCTCGAGGCGTGCCTCAACCCAATCCATGATACGTCCCACGCCCATGCCACCGCCGTGCTCCATCATGGGGTCCATCGCCTGATTTGAGCCCGACATGGAGGAGTAGGAAGAGGGGTGGGGAGGGTCAGAGGGGATGGCGCCTGAGGAGACACCCTGCTGGAGCATGAGAAGGAAGTCGTTGCATGCAGCTGCGTATCCTGCGTTATATGCGCTCTTTGAAGCATGTCGGGAGGACTTGTAGAGAGTTGTTATGCTTAGTGCAGCGGCTACGATCCGTGAAACGTTAGTGTGTTACTTGGTAATGAACGTGAAACCAGATGTGAGGGATGCACAGCGATCAATACGTCGAAGTGTATCCGCATCAACACGAGAAACAAAGAAGAAATACAAGAGGGATGAAAAGAGAGAGACGCATATAGGAACGTGAAAGTGGAACGAGGTAAAGACCGAAGAGAAATAGACTGACCTTTGAAGTTGTTCAACATATCCTTCTCCGCCTTCTCAAAGTTGGATGCTGGAAGAGACTTGGCCAATCCATTGAGATCAAGTGAGGAGTCCATCTCCCGTAAGTGATACGAAGAGCCGCTTGGTCCGGTCCAAAGGACGTTTCTCGTTGAGGTGGTGGCGAACGCTGATGCGTGTCGACTAATGTGGATGGGGTTTGAAGTGAGAGGAGAGTATAGCGTCCTAGGACAGATGTGTTAGGGGAAGAAGCGAGGAGGTAAAGGAGGGTAAGAGGTCGGGGAGAAAACAGTACCGTGCAGGGAGAAGGCGAGTCGAGACGTCGTGACGCCGTTGTGGCTTTGTCGCAGCCGCCTTCGGGCAGGGCATCATAAGCGTAATCGTCTCCGATCGCGGCTCATCCCGCAAAAATACCTCATTTGGTAAGGCAAGGCCGGTTTATGTCAGTTTCGCACTCAAAGAGAGCCAGTCTGTAAGATTTACACATGATCCTGTAAAGTTTATGCAAGAGGCCCTTGAGCCTTATGCGCATTTAACACGGAAGTCTGCCATGACGGCAACGTCAAACGCAGACTTGGTTCACAACCCCATAACCTTTTTTCGTTTCGCTCGAATGTTCACTATCCTCTGAAATACCCTCAGTTACTTGTCCCCAGCTCCACTGAGCTTCACCGGCACCCTAGCTGTCTAGCCTAGCTATACAACGTCAGGTTCCTTGACCAAACATTTCGTTAACAAGTTGGGTGTCCCTTGAGCTTGCGTACATATCTATGACGCTGCTTCACATTTTCGGATGGATAACGCGTGTGTGGCTGTCAAAGGCGCGGTACGTCGCTCACCATGCTATTCGCCCGTGCTGCGGGGCACTCCCACGGCGGAAGCATCTATCTCACACCATCACGCCACGCACGCCAGGCATCAATCCAAACATTCGTCCCGATTCGTTCACTACGCCTCAGTTATTTGCAACCTCCGGCTATTATCATCTTCTTTAGCCTCGAATAACGCTTAGGAACTACTTCGGACTGATATGCTGGTGTGCTCCCCGAACAACCTGCTCTTCGGAATCAAAGCTCTCTGCATACTACACCTACGGTCGAGAACCACACTATCGTCCAAATTCCAAATTAGCTCTCGTTGCCATTGATCCTCGCCTGCATGGCTGTGCTTCTCTATGCCTCCGTCGACATTGACGCTCTCAAAATAACCCACGGAGCTGAACTATATATCTAGCTTGCACCTGTGGTCTTGCAGTGCTCGACGCTGGCGTCGCCCCCCACCCCGAACTTACGCAACACCTTATCCCACTAGTCCGGTACTAGTGTCCTGGAGATTTAGAGAAACCCTACTATCTTAGCTTAGTGTCAAGATGATCACGATGGCTGCCGTCGGATTTGTGTTGGTGGTTGCCTTTCTGGTGTGAGTCTAACATTTTTTGCTACCTCCCCCCGTTGCCACATCTATCGAGGTTCGCCCACTCACCAACCTTCAGCGTCGGGCTGTTCCTCTATCGGCTCTTTCGCCCCAGCCCCGAGTCGATGGCCCCGCCCAAGGACCACGTCCAACTCTCGGGGCAGACGTCCACCACTTACGCATACACGCCTTCGTATCCTATGCGTGGACTCGGGCGGACATTCACTCGAGACTCGCGCGCGCACAGTCTCCTCCGTCTCGGTGGAACCGGGCGGAACGACTATCCCATACGACGAGACCCGGAGTTCGGATTCGAGGGCCTGAATCTACCACCATACGAGCCTCGCGATGCGCCTCCGGGATATACAACGTGATGACGAGTAAGGAAGATGCGCCGGTATGCTAGCATTATATCCACGTTACGAGTCTGTTGCGGTTGATCCGCAGAATAGGAATTGTCGAGTACTCTCCTGTGACACTTACGAGCGAAGGCGATGCTGCAACTAGGTCAGGGTAACCTCTGGTCCAACAGTTTCTAGACGTAAGTACACGCTGTATGCTGCCCATGGAGCGCACAGCATGCTACGCATCCTTTCGAGGACATCCGCCTGCAGACGACATAGGTTACTATGTGAGATCAATACCTGCCAGTACTTTTCGATCATGGAATGTTCTAAAGAACATCGAGTACGGAAGTGGAGTTGGACATTCATGTATCTCTCATAAGACCCCTGAATGGACATCAAATGGACATGCTTGATATTCTTCGTAGAATCTACAGCAAGATATTCAGACGCATATTATACGCCAGGCCTTCAAGTCTACGAACAATCCTCGGGACTAAACATAACCTCCTCGTTATTGATCCTTCCATAGTCAATCAATCATCCATCAAAGCGATTTCGCGCTCACAAGCCTGGTAATCTGTCGCGATTATGAGTGCAACCTTGTTTTCCTACGTAGGAAGCTCGTTGGTGATTGTCTTCCTGATGTGAGTCCTCAACGCGTACCCGACTCTGCTATCTCCAACCACCAGTGTAGCGTCTGGGTATCACTCATTTTCTTCTTCCGTCGGCAAAGGCCACAACCAAACCCTCCAAGCCCAGTGCAAACCCGACTGGAGAGCCAGGTTCTGCCGACCTTTCCACCCCGCGCGCTCGAACGTCCATTTACGCGGGGCTTCTGCGCCAACCCCTTCGTGCGCTTGAACGACGTTGGCCCCGCACGCAGTCGGGACACTGAACTTGGTCCCGAGATGAGCGAGATTAGTGGAGGAGAGACAGATCTACCACCATACGAGCCTCGAGAAGCTCCACCAGGTTATACAGCATGATCACAACAGGGAGAGTCTTCGCAGAAACTAGCAAATGCACTTGCACATACGTGTGCATCCATGATCCCACCAGGTCTCAATTTGAAGCCCAAGCCTCGACTCTTCGCCCGCATTCAACGGAGTCGGTGTCGGGAGGCAACGAGGATACAGGCTCAGTTGTCCGCGCAGCAGAGTACCATTATCATCAACGAAGCATCTAAATACCACGTACAAGTAAATGATGTTACATATTCACAATAGATGTTAGCTAGTCGAAGACGGCTGCGTAGATGGATGCGAGTCCTCCTCCATGACAGGGAGCTCACGGTTGGAACCGCTCTGTGCATCTCTTTCCTGGTCCTCGACCGGATCCCCGGGCCGGGAATGAGGATGCTCTCCGACGGGCGGGGGAGGTGCAGCAGGAGAAGGGACCGTTTCGATGTACACCGGAGGTCGTCCCTTGTTATCGTACGGAGGCAGCACGTCCTTCCCATCCCAGTCCACGTCATCAATGTCTGGCCCTCCCAGCCGTCGTCCGCCCTCATCGATGTCTGCTGCACGAACCCGGGCTCGCCGGGGCATGTACGCCTGGGGGATAGGTGTCAAGGAGTCGCCCTGCGGACTTCGGTACGAGGAGTAGACGTAGTCAGGACTGTAAGGTGCGGCGCGGGGCGCAGAGTAGGGGCCAGACGTCACAGCAAAGAATTCTGTGAGGGGCCGATTACGGCGGCGGAGCACCCATACTCTGATGCAGCATGTTAGCTGAACGGTGATTGAACGATGCACTGAACACGCACCTTGCTGCGAACAACAGCAGAGCCAATCCAATGGCGATGATGAAGTAGACATGCTGGAAGACGTTCTGTGAGGCGTATTCATCAGCTCATGTGCCTCCACCGCATCCCACGAGGTGCCCCAAGGTGGGAGTAGTGACGGAAGGGTACCCACCTTGTCGTTTCCGTCATCGCCCGTGTCATCCCCAACTGAAAACAGATCGCTTCGACGAACATACGCGGGGCCCATCTTCTGCGAAGGAGATGTTGATCGTGGTCGTCTGCAGGCCGCAAAGCCTGGCTATTTCACAGAGCGGACGAAAGAGCGTCGTCGTCCCATGGCAGGGGAAATTATCTAAATGTAGCGCGTGCGTGTGTGCCTTGCAAGCCATCCGAGGTGGCTCGATGACGCCGAGTGCGGTCGTTGCCACATTGGACAAATAGATGCAAGCCGAAATTCCACTCCGCCCGTCTTCCGACGGACGGCATGGCGGACGGCAGCACGCTGGGACCAATCACAAAATGACCTCTCGAGGATCCACCATTGATCCACCACCGTGTCGTCACAGTGATTGTCGGGGAACATTCCGACGGGAATTCGCTCTCAACATACAGTAGAATGTAAACTATAGTCGCAACCATCGGCCGAGGTAGCTTGTTCTGATACAATCAGCCTAAAACTTCTCGATTCAGTGTTCGTGGTGCTCTCCTCAGTGAAGCGAGCTTGACAACTATCAAACCGACAAAGCACTTTTGGTATCTGCAACGTCCCCGTGATGCCCACTCTGCAAATTGTATAATCAGCAATGTTCAGAATGACTCCCGCCATCGTCACGAGTTGAACGTACCTCCGTGTCGTAGTGTTGTTGGGTAACACGATGAACGACAACCATAGACTACACCAGAGGTCAGGTTATAGACACTTTCAGTATCATCATGTTATCTCTCACCCTTTGCGTAGTTGGCCTATCGACCTGCTCGAGCTCATATGATCTACCCTGATATGAATCAGAGCGGAACAATAGGCGACTATTGAGTCTGTAGAGTACGTCAGATCGAGGTACTGGTACAAATGCGGAGAGAAAATTACGCTGCCAGAAGCGAGTTTGCATATACTGCAAAAGGGTGAGTCATACCACTCTTTCTGGGCGAAGTAATAACATACTGTTCCCCAAGACAATATATATGCCGACCCATATGACTACCCAAGAACGATCAACGATTACGGGCGCAACAATGTGGCATGAGCTTACAGGTGTCGCCTTTAACCAAGAACTTCGGCGGCGTAAGTAATCATGCCTTTGTTAGAGGCATCAAAACTCACGAAGACGACGACAAGCGCATCGCAAACCCTACACAAGCCGCGGTCAACAGAAAGTTTGCATGGCAAACGAAAAGAGACATACGTCGTGATCAACCCGGTCTCCACCGTCCACAGCACGATCAGATCCAGTGTATTCACCGTCCTATGAAACTCGGGTCGGACACTGTCGAACCTCTCACCCGGGAACCGCGTAGACCGTCCCCACGACTGCCTCCGCATCTGCCACAGATAGAACACCAGCCCAGCGGTGACGGCGACGTCGCGGACGCCGTCGAGGATGAGCGACAGGAGGATTGCGACCTTCTGCGTGGAGCGGAACTCGGCGAGGGAGGTCATCGCAACGGCGCGCGCGGAGACGTAGAACCCGACGCCATGACCGCCGATGCACAGGGCGACGCAGAGCACCGGGAGGTACCAAGTTTTGCAGAGCTTGGCAAGGCGGTAGATGAAGAAGCCCTGCGAGCAGAAATGGGCCGATGAGTCAGCGTCATAAGCGGATGACTGGACCAGATGAATGGTGAGACGTACCTGCACAAGGAGCTGCACGAGAATGGTGATAATGATCGTCACGTCCGCCGAATACGGGAAGACGGCGAGTGACTGTGGATGGCCATACGTAGAGATAGTCGCTGTCCACAGGAGGCTCGACACGCAGGCGCCATGGCCAAGTTCGAGAGCCCTAGTTCCTCTCGCGTAAGATATAAGCATGACACGACTGGGATGGCATGAAACTTACAACGTCCCAAAAACCTATCATACCCATTTATCCGTCGAATCCAACAACGCATCACCGGAGGCGTCCTATCAATGAGCTTGAAGTCGAAGGGAAGCAGCCGACTCACCACAAGTTTGAAGAACAGTGGATCTGACTTGAACTTTGAGAAATAGACGTACGCCTGAATCAGTGCACACCCGTACAGCAGCATCGACACTATCACTCCGATTTCTATGGGACCAATGATCTCCGCAGCGTTGAACAGCATCACGGATACGGGCGAGTCCGGGGGAACTTGAGGCGGTACCGAACCCTGAGAGGGGCTGGGGCTGAGAGAAGAGCTAGACATGGTAACGAGCGTGTTCCGGTAGGATGGTGTTAACGATCAGGACGTGATCCGCAGAAGGGCACAACGAAGCACTACGGAACCCGGAATCAGGTCGGGTGGCAGAGACAGGGATTCTTGCACCCAATATTGTAGTCGATAGATGAACAGCGGGAAAAGGTCGCTCTCGCAGACAGCAATGAATGGGAACGGGGAAACCAGCGTTGGGACCGGTGTTAAGTACTGAAATTTTTGTCCGACGTTTAGACGCCGTAGCTGGATCCTGATTCTCAACGTCCAGATGAGGGACGTCCAGACGCACTTCAAATATATCTCATCTAACGAGGCTATAAACAGCGAGAATGACTGAGATGATGATTGAACGACAGGCCGGGATGGGCGGCCAGCCTCAGCCAATCACTTCCAGAGGAGATTGAAGACATTGAGACCGTGTTGAAGCGTGAGCAGGCCTTTAGCTCGAACCACGTGGTGTCGAGGTCCGGATCGCTTTGGTTGACATTAAACGTCCGGATAATGCATCGGAGCGCATGCTAGTGCGGAGTGATCAGAATGCTCGGCCTCGTCACGGGAGAACGGTTCAAGCTGAAATCGGAACCTGGCTAGAACCGCGACCTGCGCATACGTGCGGAGGTAACAGATCAGGGTGTTCTTTGATGCAGGTATTGAGTCACAGTTCTACAGAAAGCGCAATTCTTGGAGGAGGACCAGAGAGAACCAGGTGGTGCTAGTGTCACGCGAGCCTTGCTACCTCGGCAATTATGTGCAAAGTTTCACGTTGGCCTCGCAACGGGCAACGCCCAGAGAATTACCCTTGGTTTGGATGTCGCAGAAGGTCGCGGGGCGTCGGGGTCGCCGAGAAAGAGGAGGAAAGAGGCAACTTGCGAAGGAGACAGGTGGATCTGTCCGGCTGAGAAGATACCCAGCGCGAATCACGAGCAAGTTGGCGCGCGCGCCGGGTCGCCGGGTCTAACGATCTCGAAGCATCTATTGCGGACGAAGGCCAACGTCGACTTATCGACGCATCAGCGTGGGTTGTCTATCTGAGTCTGGCTAATTTCACCATATGATGATGACCGAGGCGTTGACAATAATCGGAACGAGAATTCGATAAAGACTTGCTGTCTGGTGGTTGCTTCGGTACTCACCCGAGGGTCGTGAGGATCGAGTCGCAATGGACGTGAGACGCGCCTGGCAGCTCAAGCTTGTTCTAGTCGTGTGACACACGAAAGCAAAAGTTCGGTGTCAGAGACCGAGACTCGATGTGGTGCAGCAGTGTGCGGTGTTGGGAAGAACTTCAAGAAGCATCCAATAGCGAAGTGTTATCGGAGTCTGAAAGGATTCTCACGGGCAGACGATGTTGCTGTCCCTTCCTCCCCCAATTCCCTGACTCCCTTGACCAGCCTCCGTCCCAAAGCAACAGGCAATGACAACTCTTATATAGGCATGCACCCAAACATCGCTAAGTTGACACCAGACCAGAGATGCAACCCACGTCTCCCATGGAGGTTAGGCGCGCTTTACAGTAGGACTGATCGACAAAAATCCACGTTGGAAAGCAGTGCGGAAAGCTTCAAGCAATCACAATATTGAAAGCATGGGCTAGCTCAAGCCGGAAGCAAACTCTGGTCGTGGTTCTTTATCGAGCGAGCGAGCTCTCCGTCACTAGCGCAATCCGCAGCTCAAGATTAGTCACAGTGCTCGGAGCGACTCGGAGCGACTCGGACGACCTCTCTTTCCGCTCATATCCGCGCTTGTAGGGACCCGTTTCATGACTAAACTCATTGTATGCTGATCAAGAAATACCACAGCTACCATAGTCTGTGTTTCAGAGAAGAAACTATCACAAAGAGAAAGTTCATCCCTGTGCTGCATATCACGACTTTGCACCATGCGGAATAGTACCATTCTACCGCAGTACTAGTCGCTCAGCTCGTGAACGCAGCTTAAGGCTACGGCATTTTACAGGTACGCCCGTCGCAGTGTACCTTTAGGATGGCTTAGTCCCCGTGTCCCCGTATCGGCGTTCTGCCTGCGATTTACCTAATTCTCGGCTGTCCGTACGCGGTACAGGTTTCATTGAGTCACCATTGTATATAAACTCATGGATTCCTTCGCAAGTTCACCCATCCTATACTTCACGTCATGAAGCCTCTATTTCGTTTATACGAGCAACCATGGGCAGGACTGTATGTGCTCAGCGAACTCCTGCTCGCGATTTCCCTTGGCTTCCCTACGTTGATCTTGTCGTCACTTCCTCGCTCACATCGTCCACGCTCGTCATGGTCCATCAAGCGAACTATCATGGTAGCGACCATTCGTCAGCTTCTCAGAGTGTTTGCAAAGTAAGCTGTTTTCGCTAGTATCCCCTTGATGATGTCTGATCGCGCTGTGTCATAGAACCCGCCTTTTCCCAGGTCGTCATGAATTCGCGGTGTTACTCGAAGGTCCTGGTTTTAAGTCTCTCTGGGTTGAGCCCGCTCATCACCTCGTCCGCGGCCAACTCAAGACATGGACATCTTTCACGGGAGTCAAGCCCGCCCGCATCCCAGGATACTGGCTGGATAAACCTGGCCTGAATATCCCCGTTGGCCAGCCCATCCAACCAGGGGAGAAGATCCTGTATCGCATCCACGGCGGCGGATATGTCGCGTCATCCGCCCGGCCAAATAGCCCAGTCGCCTCGGACATCACGAAGGAGCTCCTCCGCACGTGTCCCCAGTTCTGTCGAGCATTCAGCATCGAGTACAGGCTCTCGCAGCTGGAGCCCGGAAAGCCGCCTGTGAACCCATTCCCGGCAGCGCTGCTCGATATTCTAGCCGGATATACATACTTGACGGACACACTCGGTATCCCAGCTGAGGACATTTGCGTCTGTGGCGACTCTTCCGGTGGCAACGCTGCGCTTGCGCTCGTGCGGTACCTCGTCGAAGCCCGACTGCACCCGCAAGAAGGACAGGAAAGAGTTCCTGCTATGCCTGGCTCGCTCATCCTGATGTCTCCGTTGGCCGACCTCGGCACATCTCACGAGACGCCTGGGTCATCTATTTATACCAACAGCTCGTCGGATATTGTCCCGCTCGAGATTGCACTGGCGTCCACATACCGGCAACAGGCATTTCTAGGCTCTCTAGATCCCGAAGAAGCACTAGTAAACCCCTATCTCTCGCCGGCGTCAAAGCACAGCACAGTCAGCTTCAAAGGTTTCCCGAGCACGTTCATTAGCGCGGGTGGCGCAGAAGTTCTCCTCGATCAGATGCGGACGCTGAAGGAACGAATGGAAGCCGACCTAGGAGATGGGTTAGTATACGACGAGAGACCTGATGCGGTGCATATATTTATGGGGTTGGCGTTTTGTGAGCCGGAGAAGAGCCAGGCATTGAAAAGATTGGCGGACTGGATTGCGGGGTAGATGACTGTAGCATTGGATCTTACCATTTCTTGTTCGCTTTTTAAAAGCGCTACGTATACTCTTCTTTCTCACCTCTTCGTCACGTCTGTCGGACCAAACAAATTCATGGGTTGGCTGATGCGCGGTTGCCGAGGCCCGAAGTCGATTGAACACCCATTGGTTTAGGGCCGGCTGCTTCGGAAAATCGGATAACGATCCGATGACTTCGTTTGCCCCGGCGCACACCTTCAAGCTAAGCTACTCACAAGCAGTCTTTGTGACTCCTTTGCATACCACTTCTTTTCGCGTTTACAGCTCACAACATATACCTCAAAAAGCACTGGTCACATCCACGCGGCTTTGAGACTCAACCTGCCAGAGGGCTGTTGCCATACTGGCAAGTTCTAACGGTCCGCATGATACACGAACTTCCACTGGTCGTCCCCGTTTTGCAGACGCTGCCGAGCACAGACTATACGTGGTCTAATTGAAGATGGTAACTCAAGTGGAGGATTCACGAAAGGCGATAGGGCTCCTGTCTCTCATTTTGACGATGATTATAGTAAGGTCGTCAGCCTCAGTTTCTCTCAGGCTGATAGCCCTGATACCATAGCAGCTAATTATCAGGCACATCATCCTTGATTCCTTATCTTCCTCCATCTTTTAACTGCAAATGTTAATCGCTTGAAGTGAGCCAAAAGCGTCTTCGAGTTATTCAAGACGCGGACTTTAGACTGCGCCGAGCAGCACGGAGTAACTATGGAGATCTTGCCACCATCAGTACTGGTACTAGTTTGACGCGTTATTCTAAGAATGTTTACAGTATGTGTGGACTTGAAGGCAAGTTCGCAGACTATTTTTGGTGGTTGTACCAGGCAAAGAGGCAAGCGTTCGAAGAGCACGACCAATGTGCCTCCTCCCCCCTTGATAAAACTTCGCTGGACATTGTGAGACGGATGGTCTTTAAGTGACGTTCTCTCTTCTCTTCTCTGTATTCCATCCAAGTTTACTTTGTCCCATGGCCTCGTAACAGATACCTTTACGTCAATGATGCGCCGAAGTAGGGCCGTCTAGGCAATTATTGCTCCCTCCTTGCCATTGCACGGGTTTCGCTCCCTTCGACAATACTTGAGTCTATTCATAGACTTGGGGTAAGTGCATACCATGAATCGTAGGCAGGTAAACTGGGTGACTACTTGTACAGATCTTATCTTTAGCTCCGTGCGTCACCCTATCATCGCTCGCTGCCGATCAAAGAGTTGTGTGATGCACACTCTAACAGGTACCAGTGCCTAGCATTGTGGCTATGGTTGCAGGCGACTTTCCTTGCAAACTGTGCTTATCCTCATAGCGAATACCCTAGTTTTATCTCATGTCCTTTTCGTGACTGAACTCGCTCAAAATATCTTCATGTACAACAAGCGTGCACGCTTTGGGCGCCAATCAACCGCTTCATGCTCGAGGCTCCGCGCATCAAGTACCATTCATTGAACGTGAGAGATCCTTCGGCTTAGCGTTGTTCCTTTGCCTAAGCGCCAGAGTTTGGAACAGCCTCAAGGGCGATCATAACGTTGGCTGTGTCTTTAAAACCATGGGCGCGTTTCAGAGCGCTGAGTTGGGACCACGGACAATCCTTCACGACCACCACGAGCCAACGACTAGCAAAACTCGGTATGGCCAGCAGCAACTCTGCGTGCCAATTTGTGCCTAGCGCGGAGAGCGTCGCAGGCATCGTTGGTCCTATTGAGGTTGGGGTGCAGATCTCGAACGTTCTCTACGGGCTCTCGGTGATCCAGACGTTCGTATACTTTGCGCATTTTGGGAAGGACCCATGGCCTACGAGAGCTGTGGTATGTTTCTCTTTGTGATTGTCGCTTTAAGACTCTGCCTGACGGTCCACTTACTGTAATACGTAGATTGTCACGATGATGTAGGTCAAACTCTGAAACTCATTATTGCGCCGATTGCGCCGTGGCTTATGTCGTTTCAATTGACAGGGGCTTGGAGACGCTGCACCAGGGGTTCATAGGCGTGAACTTGTGGGACATGACCGTCCTGGCATTCCAGAACCAGTTCGCTCTTGACACCATCTCTCAGGCGTCTGCGGCGGTAGTTATCATTTCCGTGCTGATAATCGTGATAGTCGAAGTAAGTTTTCTTCCCCTTCATTGAGGTTCTCGCTAACAGCTTACTCGCATCAGGGCTTCTTTTGTTATAGGCTCTGGCGCCTATCCAAGAACCCCGTCATCCCTTTGCTGTGCATCCTGCTCAGCTTGATCGGCAGTATATCGGCAATCATACTTGCGCACCAAGGTCTTACCGATCCTTGCAATGCATCATACCACTACAAACTCCAGACAACACTCATTATTTTGATGCTAGCAGCACATGCTATCTGTGACGTTACGATTACGCTAGGCTTGGTTTACTATCTGGTCAGATTCAGTAGCTTTGGGATGAGAAAGTGTGTTCTTTCTGCTATCCGGCTCAGGCAACCGTCTAATACCAGTGGTCCCAGGACAAATACACGATTGCACAGGCTGATTGTATGGTCCGTTGGTCAGTTAATGGTGCCCTCGAAAACTAGTGCCGTGCTAATTCGGCTATCAGAAACTGGAATGCTGACAAGGTATGTCTGGGATTAATCTTTGTATGTTTTACACGCTGATGTTACTTCAGCATCATGGCAACACTGTCAATCATCTTCGTAAGTCGATGATCGTTGATAAGCTTTTGATCGTCCAGCTAAACCGGTTTTGCAGTTCCTCATTTGGCAGAAGAACTGTGCGTACCAGGGAACAGATTTCTCACTAGCATAGTTACTAATTCAGTGCTAATGCTTCAGATGCGTGGCGTGGCATTTTTGGTATTCTCGCGAACGGTAAGCCACGCCCAATTAGTCATGTTAATTTCATCGTTCACCGGGATACGCCTTCTCAGTCGAATGCAACAGTCTCCTCGCTGCGTCAGGAACCATTTTGTTTGGCAACCACGAGTTACTGATATTGATTACCCATAGACTGAACAACCGCCTTCTCCTGATGAAATCGACGTCCATGCAAGAGCTATCGCACGAGCTCCCGGTTTACTCGCAAAGTGGTTCAAGACCACCGATACCCGCACAGGACGTACGTTGCTCTAAGTCGCTAATTGGCATATCCAATTCTGGGCTAAATACGGTTGCATCATAGCCGATTGTGATTTCGGTAAATCAAATAACCCAGAGAGACCTGTCGGATGAAATGCACACCGACCGCGCGGCCTACTTGGACTACAAGTAGGCATATTCCGTGTACCCACGATAACTTATCAGGCATGTTTCCTTCATTCAAGACTGTCGAGAGTGCACCAGGTGAATTGACAATATGGCTGTATAAGCCACCCTCCGCTCGTTTCAGCGTTTCAGCTCTTCGTTTTCTGTTTATCATACTTACCTTGACTTCGCATATGGCTGAATCATGGAACAATGTACATGGTATACAATATACTTAATTGATAATGCACCTTGCATCAGACTTGCAAGGCATCTCTTGGTCCCATGTCGGAAATCCGCGTGTTGCAAGCTGACGAGCCTAATGGCTACCCTTCCTCATTAGTAGGTGGACATTGGCTGTTAGATGCGAACATAGCCGAAATCTATGCCATCGTAAGCCTGCGTTTCGTATAGGAAGTAAATACCTACATCTGTGTGGTTGTTCGTTACGATTCCAGGTGCATTGGCGTGATGCATCCCATCTCTGAAGCGTTCTCGCGACAACAGTGTGGCCATAAGGGTCTATATAGAATAAGTAATATGGATGAGGCTGCGGAAATGTATCCAGTAACTTGGGAGATGGACTGACGTTGGTGTATATGCGCCCGAGTGGTATGGAAAAGACACCATACAGCCCGCTCGAGGAGTCCACCATAAAGCTTACCAAGCTAGCAATGGCAAAGACTCCGGCGAAGAGACCTGTCTTCACCGCATGGCCAATTAGTTTATTGACAGTTTTGTCTGTTTTCTTGAAGCCAGTCCGGGTGCGCGCCAGCAGCATTGTCAGTGAAACTAAAACAGTTCAGAAGATGTATCAAGGTGAGGTAAAAGACCGACTCGTGATCATCGAATCCGAGATAACCTGGACAACGAACCACGACAGGCATAACCATTCGGCTGTGTTCATCGTAGGCTCACTGAAGGTCTGTGAGGCTATGACTCTGCGGAGACAAAGCACTTTCACCTTGAATATACCCAAGCAGTGATCCCGGTCCACAAGCCAAGTGCTAGCGTCACCATCGTAGGGAGGGCGCATGCTCCTGCCAGTACGACGTTTTGACTGAGTCTCCAGACGCTGATATACTGCCAGTTTATCAACTCACAATATGAACGCCTCAAAAAACGTACCGATAAATTAAGAATGCCTGCGTCAAGAATGTTTCTACTGCAGACGCCAGCATGGTAAACGGATAGGTCCACGGCGGCCCTGTGTTGTATGAGCCTACAACACGACAGATATGCCAAATCAGACTCACCACCAATGGAGCTCGGATTTGCATAATCAACGACACTTCAAAGCGTCATTCTAAAGGTAATTTCAATTGTAGGGAAATGACTGACCAGATGTCATAGACAATGTAAACGCCTCTGCGTCAAGGCTTGGTTAACCATTGCATGCTGGACGTGCTACATGCGGCGTACGAAATGCTATGAGCGGTGTCGAGCACAAAGAGCATGGCCACTGTGAGTCTGATCATAAGACTGTCAGAGAAACTATGACACGGTCAGTTGCGACGCTTTACCTCAAAGAGAAGGGGTCTCTGAACTCTACACGGAGATTCGCATGAGTAACAGGACAAGCAGTCAGGTTGGTTTACTCACTCGCCCGGGTGTACTTGAGAAACTGGAATGTCACCAAACCATAGAGATAAGTGTTGACTAACGTTGTGGCGCGTATATCATGGGGGGTAAACAGAAGTTGTTCACAGACAAGTCCTTGACTCACCAAAAGTGCCGATGAGTGGACCACCTAAGGCCTGAGCAATAACGTTGGAATCACTAGGTCCACCAGCGTTCACATCGCGCTCGGACATGTCGTCAGGGAGTTTGGGACAGAGATGGCGAAGAGGGGAGTCCACCTGTGATAGTTATACAATCCCAGTTGATAGGCGAACGGCGAAAAGATCGGGTCTAGCGCTGACAGCTTAGAAATGTCATGTAAACAGCCTCCGACTGCGAGGCCTACTAGTGCGAGCGCGGTGGGGGTGTAACGACGCAACGGCGCATTAGAGAGGCGTTGCGTGTTAAAGAATAGCGTCGTTCTTTCCCAGGAGAAGGAAGTTGGTGATCATCAAGTTCTCGCTGGCGCGAAGGTGCGGGTTAGTTCAGGTTTGGTCAACTTGAGAGACGTGGCTTAATGCATGGCGCACGGCATCTGTGGTGACGGGTGATGACCCTGATATCAATATTGGCCATCGACTGAATGGAGTTGTATCGACGGAAAGTTGAAGTCTGTGAGGTATTTTACACACGTCGAGGTCATTACGTTTGCATGGCCGAGCAACACCACTTTCATATAACCTACTGCACTGTACTAAGGACAGGGATCGGAGTGAACCATGGTGTTGCAACGAGACGGCCATATCTTACAGGAAGATGTCAGACGCAGACCCACTGACAGCTGTGTGAACCCAACTCCGGTCCGTGGTCATCGCTAAAGAAACCACGCATTTCCTAATGAAGTGCAGATAGGGGGTGAGCCGAAGTAATGTGGAGGCTTGAAGCTTGAAGCTTCGAAAGTAGTAAATGTTCTCCTTCGTCCGCTGAGTGTCTCTTCCGCAAATGTTCTAACGAAGAGTCTTATAACGTCAAATGCCGTATACAGACGCTATGACCTATATATCAAGTACCTTGGAACCCTCAGCTGCGGCCACACTTGAATCAAGGGTAAACGACAGGGTTATAGCTAGCAGGGATACTGATCTGTCGTAAACGAGCCGTGTAAAAGTTGACCCGTAACGGCCCTTTCTCAAAAGGTCGCCAGTCGATCCATGATCTTGAACAACGGAAGTAGTAGATAGCAAACGCACAATGGTAAATCAGTAACGATGGGGCTGCGATCCTATTAGATGAGCAGCATAATTTCAGTGCATCACTGTTAAAACGATGGAACTGGGCAGTCAGGACATAATGCATTCTGACAAACCAGGCAGTCCGTTTGGCTAGCACGCGGCGTTGCCGTAGGAGAGCACTATTATACACCGGAAGCGTCGGCCGTTGACCTTAACTTATACACATGTTAGCCATGATGTTAGACACATGACTCGACGTTAGAGACAGAAATGACAGTGGTAAACTCGGGCGCCAATGTCTGCGTGTTCCTCTCCTGGTCATTTCGCATGAATCAAAGACGTGTCGGGCGCTATTCCAGCAGAAGAAAGCTGAGACTCACCTTCCGCCCATCCCAGTCTGACCGTAGTTTTGCTCGCGAAAGGAGAGTATTCATGAATGTCTGCAAGTTCCGCGGTGTTGAGGCGAGCGTGAAGTCTATGTAGCTTCCAGAGGGGTACTCACCAGCGAGTAGACGCGGCCGAGAGAGTATGCAAACACCCCGTATATGTTCTTGTCAGGCCATACGAAAAAAGTGAACGTGCATGGTATGGCGCATATCTCTGCGATGAGACCACTCTGGACGGCATTGCGGACCAATCTGTTGAGGAGGCTGCTGCGTCTATACGTGTTGCTTCGCTTACGAACCAAAATGGTTATAAGGGTGCCTTTGTGGGGGGAGGGTTAGGATGTAGTGATGAGCACGCGCTCTGACCTCACCTGTGATCAGTGTATCCGCAATGACTTGCAGCGCATACCAGGCTGCGGCAACCTTCAGATCACTCTCGGTCAACCTTGAGCAGCGTAAGCTTTTCGAATGACGGTGTTAATGGATAGGCGCATACTGGGATTCAATCGTGAAGGCTTGAGTAACACAAACAACGCCTATCGCATTGTATGCAATAGTCCACACGATTATGATACCGAATAGGATTCTGCTTCGACTCAGCTGCCATATCCTAGCAGCCACAAATGAGTGTTCTTAGTTATTATAAGGAGTGGGCAAAAATGCAAACCTCCAAGAGAGATACGCCTGAGTAACGGTAGCAGAGATCGTCGTCGTGAGCGATACCAGTCTCGTGGGCCATAGTACCTCTGAGGAGTCATGTTTATATTGGGCTAGCAATGGCTCAATACTATTCGTGCTCACCTGGGTAGAAATCGTTATAGTGGGTCACCCTGATAGCGCGAATCAGTTCCAAACAACGAGCGAAGGCATAGATCACACACATGTAGGCCCACACCATGTACACCAAGCTGGAGCACGGAGACTTAGAGCGGGGTTAAGTGGAGAGTTAGGGAATACCTACGATGCGCTGAACAATGTGTCGATGCAATGAAGGATGATTACTAGGCATCTGTTGGTCATGAGCGCTCATTTCATTGGAACGATCGATGCTTCTCACTTTAGCGCCCAACCATCTTTACATTCTGTTGCGTTATACAATATGTCAGGTTTCTGCTAGAACCAGAGCGCAAATGTCGCACGTGTTTGATAGTACTGGAAGTATTGGCAGGATACAAGGCCATAAAGGAACGTGTTCACTGATGGAGCGGTTAAGCGTAACGAACGCAGGCAAAACGCAGGTGTCGTTAGGGGAAGCGAGAGCACTCACAGAGTGCGCCGATGAGAACAGGTCCTGTGTGAGCACAGGCGGGGTCAACTGGCCCGTTGGGGAATACTAGGAACAAGAAGGGCGCGTACCGTTTATGTCATCCCACTCGCCCATGACTGCCGCCTGCAAACCCCGTGGGTAAAGAAGCGGGGCAGGTCGTCCGGCGTCGTCCTCGAGGGTGTTGGCCTAAAAAGGTGTCCTATAACGTGGGCGGGGCTTGCGTCGGAACGATTTCCAATTGCTCGATAGAACGTCCGCTGTCGTCGGGGGATGTATGTAGGGTCGAATCGTGCTCGACTGAGACTTCGAGGCAACTTCGAGACCTTTGGCACGCGCTCAGCCCAGAAGCTATGTGGCGCTTGCTTGGGTAGTATGCCCCACCGTACGAAGGTGTTTGAACCAGCCCCGAGGAGAGCAGCATCCCCAAAGTGTGTACATACCGCAACGACATCCAGGAGCGGCATGTCATCGGCTGATCGTCGGCTGTCACGCGTCACGGTTGACGCGTTGACGTTTGATGCCCCTGTCACTTCCTCGGCCCGAATGCAGTCCGCGCCTGTCTCTGCGCGCCAAAACACCGACGAATCTTTCCGAGGACCAGATGTCCGTCTTCCTGGCTTGTGCCAGAGCAAGCATCGTATTGCCATCGCAATAGTGCTTGTTCTAAGACTTTTTGACCATGGATACGGATTTTGATAGTCAATCTTTGCCCTAGAAACGCAGGTCTGGCCCCAGGCCAACGCGACTAATGCGCCACAGTTGGTAAGAAAGGATGACATTATTATGCAGGGTTATCTCTGGTGTCTTGTGAAATCGCCGGCAGAGAGCTGAGACTTATAACCGAGGTTAGATGGCCTCCATGCTCGACTCCATCAGACTAGATCAAACAGCTTATTTAGAAACCTTTGGCAACTGACGGAGCTGTGTACCGTACCTTGGAGTCATCACCGCCAGGAGTCAGCCTTCTCTGTGCATCCAAACGCGCCAGGAGCGCGCTCAGGAGCGTCTGAATGAACTAGTCAGTAACCACCCGCTTATGAAAACGCAGGCATGGGCCAAAACATAATCAACACAGTACGCACGCTTGTGTACACCCGCCCGGCAGGAAACACACACATCTCTTCTAGTCGAAACGCCGGACGTTGAACGCAAAGCGCGATGAGCCATACCAGAGCAAGCAGTGTGGCAAAGGCGCCAGACATCGCCGCCTGGCGTACCAGTCGGTTCACGATGGTATCCGTGTTTCTAAGGCCAGATCGTGAACGGTTTAGGATCACAATGAGCGATACTGCAAATGCCAATTTCAGCACTTTGAGAGGCGCCACGGTTGAAGTACGCACTGGTGATGAAAGAGTCAGTGAGAAGCTGGGTGCAAACCCAAGCTACACCCATGTAGACCATTTCTCTAAAATAGCGCGAGTTACTGGCAATCAAGCTGAACGAATGTGCGCTTGCTTACTGCCTCCGAGTGTCTATCATGATACTGCAGGTCAGTCCAACAGCAAGGGAGGTGAGCGTTAGCACAATCGATACGCAGAACCAGGGTTTGCTCCGGCTTAGCCTTCGTATGCTGCCAGGATACATCGGGGTGAGCAGGATTGGATGTATGCGCGTGATTTACACAGAAAGACCTTACCGTAGGGACAAGTATGCCTGGGTCATAGACGCTAAGCAGATTGACGTGGCTGGCGTTATCAACGTTGGCCACAGAAATACTGCGCCGACGGTATAAGCGAGACGTCGAAAGAAGGGGTTGTGCAGCGTGTACTTACCGTTCTCTGCAGAGGGGTTGTCGTAGTTCTGTACCCTAGTTGACCATCGTTCCCGAATTAACGGCAAACTAGCTGAGAACGGAACACAGAGGACACACAGATTGATCCAGCACATGTAAATCAGGCTGCCAACAAAGATGTCCAGTCTTAGTCACGTATTCGGTAAAACGAAGAAGGGAAGTGAAGACATACGAAGCGCTGTAAGCGGTGTCAACAAGGAAAAGAAAGGCGACGAGTCCTCTATACATCACCGATGTTATCTCGTCAGTCTCCTTCCGCCATATAACAAACAAACTTACTTCAAGGCCAGCGGGTCCGAGAAACCTAGGCGCGTGACATTGACCACTTCAGCATACATGCAGAGATTTTCGGACAGACGCTGTGGCATTGCGGAGATGCAACGAAAACTATACCTGCGCGGAAGTAGTTCCCATACTGTTGAGTTACGAGGCCGTATAGATACGTATTAACTGTTCAGAGTATCCTCGTGAGCACCAAGTCATCGAGCCCTCGTTGGCTCCAAAAGGTAGATGGAAGCGCGAGGGTTACGTTTGAACGCGCGCGCTTACCAAATACACCAATAGTCACCGGCCCTAAATCGTGTGCACGTGTCAGCGCAGCAGCGTTGCAGGCTCAGTTGAAGGTCACAGCTTACCCATCCAGCGATTCAGCTCGTCCATAACCATGATTCTCAGCAAGTCGATGAGAGAAACAGGTCGAGGCGGAGGGAGAGAACAAGCGCGAGACACATCTGGGGAATGGGCCCATCAAGCATCACAGGTCATATCGAGGCCTGTCAAGGCACGTCATCCTCGGGTGTCAGTGTCAAATATTGCACCGCCACGCCCCTAGGTTATACCGCTAAATGGAGCTACAAAGAGCTATTGGACCAACGAGCTGGCTCGAGTGCGGTCTCCGTAAGGAATATGTATTTTTTCGTCGCTGCTTGGCGCTACCAAGGTTGATTCGGGCATCGCTGTCCGAACAGATGACGAAGAGCATGAAGCGTTCACGACGGGCCCCACACTGAAAAAGGTTAGCGCAGTATTGCAGCGAGAACCTGGTGACTCCTGACTAGGACTTGCGATGGAATGGAACCTTGACCTCCCCGACCACCGAAAGCCGAAACGTCGGTGACACTGCAGAACATACATTTAACAGGGGGCACTAGTAGAACTATCGACAGCAGCTAACACTGTGGCGCTATGATAACATACGAAACTAAGATACCGGAAAGAAAGAAGGGCCTGCACGTACATCCGGTCGTCACAGGCTCTGATTATTATCGCCCACAATCCCATCGACGTCCGCCTCCACGTCTGCATCCGCTCTCGCATCCGTTCGTGTATCAGATCGAGCGCCCACATCCAGAAGGTGCATCTCAAAGGCGTCTGGTGCGGTGTGGACCTCGCTCGCTGCCTGTCCGGACATCTGGGAGTCCTCGAATGCTGGGACGGTGATCACCGTCGTAAAATGCAGCGGCTCGGTGCTGTCCCCGGAGTCGCCGCCCTGCGAGTAGAGCAGAAGATCATCCGCCAGTATCAGCAGAGCCCTATGGTAGCCAGAGAGATGTTTACCTGTGCCGGCATGACGGTATGGTGCACGCGCCGCTGCGGTGTCTGGAGGTCAGCACGACTGATGAGCGTGTTGAGGAGCGTCTACTCGAAGCAAGTTATAATGGACATATCATTTGTCATCAGCGAAAGACTCAGAGAGCACAGTGCGAGCGCCCTGGCTTACAACCGAGTAGATCCTCCCGACGGGCAGCGTAAAGAGCCCGTAGAGCGTGCTGCCCGGCCAGAGAATGAACGAGATGAGTGCGCTGACGGCGAACGCGCTCGCGAAGAGGCCGGTCTGGATCGCGCCCCGGATGAGCTGGTTGAACATCCCCGCATTGTGCCTCGTCTTCTCAAACTCGCTCTTGGAGCGTACAAGGGTGATGATGAGCGTTGCTGTGGGTGGATGCGTCGGCGGTTGCGATCGCGGGTAGGTAAGAGGTGAGGTGAGGGGATGTGTTTAGCGGACAGGATAAACTATAGGAAGGAGACTTACTGGTGATGAAGAAGTCGGTGACGACCTGCATGACCATCCACGACGCTATGATGCCGCCCATGGAGGTCATCTTAGAGTGTCTGGCCAAGTCAGCACCGTCGTAAACGTAAGAAAGGATGGTATGGACGCGACTCACAGCTTGAGGATGGCGGACTTGATGCCCGAGGTCATGCCGAGAACGAACGCAGAAAACGCCAGTGTACACGCTATTCCTACCAGGATGCGGTTGCTGCTAAGTCGCCATATGCTAAAACGTGTCGAGCGTAAAAAGGCGAAAACTAGGAAAAACAAAACATTAGCTTACCGCCATGCGAGGAAAAGCTGGGTCACCAGTGCCGTGCACTCTGTAAGCACGGGGGTGAGAGCATACGGCCACTCATCGACTGTTCGGAGGCACGCATGAGACGTGGCATCAGTGGAAACACGTTGATCGCCAGAGAGCACGACGTACTGGCCAGCTCAGTAGGGTCGCCAAAATACGTTATGCTGTGGATCAGCGGGGCATCGCGATCATCAGTAACGAGGACGCATCAGAATCAGCGACGGAGGTAACGGAAACAAAGTTTGAGTGACTTACGTATACGACCACGACATGTAAATGAGTCTGGTGATCCGGGAAGCCCGAGTGGGTCAAGATATTGGGCGTCAATCACGAACAGAGTGAAGAGAGTGAAGAGAGAAAGGATGCGTACGCAGCGGAATGGGCCGTGTCGAGGAGAAACATGAAGGAAACCATGGCCCTATAGTGACGGGTTATGGTCGAATCGTGTAGGAAGGACGAGGGGAGCGTCTTCTCACTTCATTATGCGCCGGTCATTGAAGTCTGGGAGGCATGTTGGTGAACTGATGGGATCAAAGAGGTAGCGCGCTCACTGTTAAAATATAAACAGTATTGGTTCGTAACTACACCATATAGAAAAGTGTTGACTGCGGAGATCAAGCAAAGTTAGTTGGGCGGCAGCCAGTGGTCAAAGGCGCACTCACAAAACGCTGCGATCAGGAGCAGCCCTATAGACATCATATAGAGTGAGCAGGGTGTCAATAAGCGACGCGAGGATGATATGGATGATGTGGGGGGAAAGAGCAACTCACCGAGGGTATCGTCGTATCGCCCCATAAGAACCAACTCTTCATACTCGCGCTCGAGTCCTCCCGCCCTGCGAAGACGCCGTTGTAGAGATGTTGAAGCCGTGGGTCGGGTCTTCTTGTAGGCGCTCGCTCGCTCGTCGACACCCAGATGCACGGGTTGAGCCGGGTCGAGTCGAGTTGTGAAGCAGGGCAGCAGGACCAGACACTGGTCAGTAACCTAGTGTGGCTGGTGGGAAGAAAGGAGAGGGTGCTGGCCCAGTCGCGCGAGCGTGCGTTGCTTTTAATCAGGGGGACAAGAAAAGGACATGGAAGGGTATAGCCGCCAAGTTATGACAAGTATAGGGTTTGTGTGACAACGTGGGCTTCTGGGGTGAGGCGGAGATCGGCGCACTGCCGGGTATTCAGATTGTCCCTGGGCCCTGGGGAGTGGGATGGCTGGTTGAGTAAGGAAACGCAGGGGGATGAGGTTGCCGGCGAGTCGGATGCACAAAAAGAAACCTTAGAGGCACCGGTCGCGTGGTACAAAGATGCAAAGACGGACACGCAACTCTTCTGCTCTCCCCAGATCCATGATCGACGACGCTTAATTATACTCTCACAGAACTCATTTGACGCTGGAGAAGCTTGTCATGGAGGAGGGGAGAGAACGGGAAGACTTTGCAATGCATCCGAAGAGTACGGAGACGACAAGAAGCTGGCGGTGGCAGCAGGCCCGGTGCATCGTAACGCTTCCAAATCCCAAGCCTCTTGGAGTCTGAGAAGGTCTGAGCTGGCTTCGCCTCCTATGTCCTTGTAAGATGTTGCTATGCCACTATGCATATATGGGCCCTTTTTATACCGAGTCTCCTTATAAACCACTACAGTACCTCCGGGTCATCCAAGGATTAGAGCATGTTATGCAATATTTGAACCATCCGCCGGCCATCTATCCATGTGTCGTTCGCTGGTGATTTCCTTCGACAAGGCGGCAAAGTTGTTTGAGTCTGAGGCGCCGCTGCGTGTTTATCGAATGTTTTCACCGAGTGTTATTAGTTGATTGACAGTTTGGTGATGCCGACAATACGGTGCCAGTAGCGCCGCCGCATTTTCCGTCGTCGTGATTCCCCACGCCGCCCGCCTGCTCACTTCCGCCCCATTCATTCGCACTCTGTTGCCCCACCTGGTCCCACGCACCGACGGAGAGAGAAGGACGAACGCGTTCCAAAAGGCCGACGGTCCGTTGTCTCGACACTCACGACATTGGCTGCGCCACTAACGCCAGGCTTATCGTAAAGGGACGCTCCTCATTGGCGTGTGTTGTAAGCACCTCCCTCGGATCGAATCCACTTGATCCTTCCGTAACGTTCTTGCCTGCGCATACCAGTGAACATTTACATCTTCGGCCTTGTCACTGTCCAGTATGTGCGGTACTGGAGAGCATGTACGTCCTCGTCACCCAGAAACTGGCATTCAAATCCACTGACCTTGGCGGTCGTGTGAGCAGCGTTCAACGACAAGTTATGGCTACGGTAGGCTTGGTTAATCAATCAAGGCAGACAATCGAGCTGAGCGGTGGGCGAGTAGACTTCTCGTGGCGTTCCTGTTCTCGATGGATGCGTCGTTTAGCGCCTGGTGAGTCTCTTGACCTCTCGCTTTCGCGACTTCTGCTGATAAACGCGCCCAGTGCCATTTACTTGGTCTGGGTCTGCTTGTACGTTTTCATCTCTCGTGTCTTTCACTTGCATCTCATCAAGGTTTTACGTTTAGCATACGAGACGGGGGTATCTTGATCGAGGACCAGTGTACGTCATGCCAATGAAGGTTTCGCCGCCTCGCCAAGCTTATTTAACCGGACTAGCGGTGTTGTGGATGACTTGCTTCATACCAGGTGTGATATGTATATCAGCTTTCGTCACTCAGACCTACTTGTCCTTGCGGTATGTCTCGTTTCTGCTTCCAAAGCGTATGACTGCCAATTTACCCTATTCACCCCCTTCCCCCTCGCAAGTGTTCGGAGTCTACGTCGCTACAAAATGGTCTTTGGTACTGCTTTGCTCTTGACGTCGTTCAACGGAGCGGTCGGCATCGCGTGCTCGGTAGCTTGGTCCTTAAACCATAGGTGTCTCGCGCGTTTATAAATTTTGTACACTGTATGACTGACTATCGTCGTCGCTCGGATGATTAGCGCCATTGCGACGAAGACCATCGACATCCTCATGGGGCTGTGGCTCATCTTGCAGGTCATCACTGACACCTTCATCACTGGTAAGTGAACCACCATATACGTTACCCACCGATGCTAACGCGAGTCCGACTTTGCTTCTCACCTCCAACCGCGCACGGGACAGCGCCGGACAGATGGCCTGCTCAACACACTCATCTTCCGCGCGGTGCAGACGGGCCTCGTCGCGGACGTCTTCGCGATATCATGCCTGCTCACGGCCGTGTTCTTTGCTGATTCGAACGTCAACTCCGTGTTTGTGTACCCTGTCGGACGAGTGTACACAAGCGTGAGTGATTCCTACTCGTCCTCCTAGTTTTCTGTGTGGTGTCTAATGCCTGCTTAGACGTTCATGGGCTCGTTGTTGTCGCGCCTGGACATCCAGAAGCATCTGCAGAACGGGCCGCTTGCCATGGTACGTCTTCTCGGTCGATGCTACCGCCGTAATGTTCCTCGATACGGACTCGGAGTTATGCTGACTGAGGGTATGTTTCCTATGCAGGGAGCCACATCATCTTCGTCAGGCCGCGTGCCCCAGTTCACTACTCTCCTTACTGCGCCAAGTTTTGACACGGAATCGTGTGCCGAGTAATGAAACGTTCTTTTGGGTTAGGAGCTAAGGCTTCCATATTCTCTCGTCTTATCTCTTTCTGTAGCATATATATCGTATCATATCTCCATATTCATGGACATCCATTGGCCCACTATACACCACATGAGAAAGATAATTTAATTGTTTTTCGAGGAACAACTCTTTGAGTTTTGGATGGCATGAATGACACCACGATGAGATGAGAAGAGGTGATATTCCCCGTGAGAATGTGTTTCTGCTTCGGGCCGAACGGCGCCTGTGTACGAGACGCGCAGAGGTGAACACGTCCAACCCAGAGGACACAAATCCGTTTACTTTCTGTACACTCTCCAGCAAGGTCTCTCTTACGACCAAAAGCGCATACTCCACGCGCTCAATCACGACCTCGAAGATACGAGCACGAGGAAGAGCTGCTCGTTGAAGATGCGGCTGCTCGGATGCAAGGCGCTCTTCGCCGCCCTCTGGCTGGGCACGCGCACCGTGTCCGTGTGGGCCCTGCACGAATCTGACGTCGGCCTCGTCGACTGGACGCAGAAGCTCGTCGGGGTGCCTATTTACAGCTCACCGCTAACTGCACCTGTCTTTCATGGAGACTTGATTCTGATGGCGACGAGCGCGAATGTGTTGGCGGGGGTGAATGCGACGGATGGGTCTGTTGGTGCGTCCACTTGTTGATATCGTTTGCGGAGTGGAGAGGCTGATGTGTTTGTGAAGTTTGGAGGAGCATATATGATGCGGAGGATCCTATCATGAGTTATACTGACCACGGAGATAGTGAGTGAGATTGTAATACGTTCATGTGCGCCGGGGCTGACGTTCTTTGTAGCCGTCTCAACCCTTTCAGGGCCCGGAGGCGCGACACTACGGGCATACGACGCGAACGATGGTGCCCTTCTTCTTGAAAAACGGCTGCATGACCCACTCCTTGGCAAGCTGCACGACCCAGGCAACCTCGGCACGCGCCTCCTCCACCTCGACGAATCAGGCGAAGCGCCCTCGGAAACCATACTGGCTCTCACGAATGGCTACACCGTACACAGTCTCGATGCTACCACCGGAGAAACGAGATGGACATGGGTGGCGTCTGACCAAGGGTGCGTAACCCACCCTCTCTTCGTATGTATGCGTCTGAACGGAAGAACCGACCAGGTCCCTCATCATACACACCCACCTCCTCGCCGACCCCAAATCCTCAACCCTCTTCGTCGCCGGCCTCGCCAAGTCCACCGCCTCGTTCACGCTGCACGTCACCGCGCTCTCCCTCTCCACAGGCGAAGAACTCACGTCGCACAACATCCCCGCGAACCTCGCCGACGCGCGCACCGACTACGTTGCGCTCACTGGGCCCGCTGGCACCGGTGGCGCGTGTCTGTCGTGGCTGGAGAAGGGCGTGATCAAGGTGGCGGTGCTCAAGCCTGATTTGAAGGGGAGTGTGCTCTCGATCCCGGGCGCGAAGTATAAGCGGGTGGAGGATATCGGGCTTGCGATGAACGGGCAGTATCTTGCATATAAAGAGGACGGAGCGGGCCAGGTTATGCATTTTGATGCGGAGAAGGGGGTGTTGAAGGCTATTTGGGAGTTTCCGGAGTCGGTGCGTCGTTTTATTGTGCTCCATTGGGTTTGCAAGCTTATTGGGACACGGTGCTGGGTCAGGCCTCGTCCTCTGAGTACTCGGAGTCCACATATGCGGGTGCACATGATGCTGCTACGAAGGATCCTAGGGTTGTCCGTGCATTCTGGTCAAACAAGCATAACGTGAGTCACTGAACTCGTTTAGATGCTTTGGACATGATCTCTCAATATGCATTAGCGAATCGTCCACCAAGTCTTCGCCGCCGACGTTGCAGCGGACAAGGCAACAAATGCCGGCTACGTGGTACCCTTTGATACGTCCGAGCACGGCGTCATTCGCTATGTAGGTTTTACTTTGCCCATTCGCCGTTGGCATTTAGGCTAAGATTGCACTAGGCACTCCTCGATGGCTCATCCACCTCTGAGATGGAGACCACCCGTGTCCTTCTCATAACAAGCACTGGTGCAGTCCAGCTGTGGAAACATAACAAGCTACAATGGACACGCGAGGAGGCACTCTCGACGATCCAGGTCGCTGAGTTTGTTGAGCTACCAGAGCGCAAGGTCGCTGGGACACATGTAGACGACGACGAGGGGTACGTTTCCATGCTGCGCAGACAGCTTGGCGATGCCAAAGTGCGCTTCTTCCTTCCTTTGCCTTCAGGTCTACCACTGACGTTCGGGTTGCCAGAACCTCCCGCACTTCATCATCTCCTTCATCCGGCGCTTCGCCACGGGCTCATACGCCTCTGTCTCGAGCTCCGCCTCACCTTCCCTCTCGGAAGGCGAAGCCGCCTCGCACGGCGGGCTCTCGCGCGACACGTTCGGCTTCCGCCAGGTGATCGTTGCCGCGACCTCGTACGGCAAGCTGTACGGCATCGACTCGAGCAGCGGGCGCATCCTGTGGAGCCGTGTGCTTGGCCTCGGGTGGGCGGCGAAAGTGGGAGGAAGGATTATTCCCGTGAAGATCTATACCACTAGGACGGTCGCAGACGCAGAGGGACCGAGGGTCGTGGTTGTAACCCAGCGCCGGGCGGATAATGTGAGTTTTTCCTTTTGGGTGTCCGCAAACGAAAGGAAGGAGATGCTGATGCGGGATAGACGCTCGTGGACACTGTTGTGTTCCATATTGACCCGCTCACGGGCGAGGATGCGAAAGAGGACGGGGTACCCAAGGCGCAGAGAAATGCATTAGAGGGCAAAGATTCGATCGCGGGTCCGTTGATGGAGACGTTTTTGGTGCCTGATGGGAACAAGACTGTGTTGCTGCTGGATGAGTTCCTTCAGGTACGTTATGACATGACCCTTATCATCTCCTACTGACTTTGTATTACGCAGGCCCGTTTGTATCCCGAAACCCCCGCGACTCAAAAAGCACTAGAAGAGATCACCCCTTCGCTCTACTTCATGCTCCGGGCCGGAGAAGCCGGCGCCCGCCAGCTCGTGGGCCACCAGCTCACCGCCGCCCCTGACCTCTCCGAACACCTTGTCGGCTACCCAACATGGACGTTGCCCCTCCAGCCGCACGAAGAGATTCTGAGCGTGCTCCCGCCTACGCAGGGACCCATTGCCTCAGTCGGCAAGGTGCTCGGCAACCGCGCGACCCTGTACAAGTACCTCAATCCGCATATGCGCGTCGTGCTCACCGCTCTGCCCATCGGCGACAAGCCGAGCTGCGGTGTGTACGTCGTCGACGGCGTCAAAGGAAGTATCGTGTATAATGCGCGGGTGCCCGCAGCGGGCGGGAGGTGCGATGTGCACGCGAGCTTGACGGAGAATTGGCTGGTATATCACTATTATGATGATGAGAGCGCGGGGGTTCCAACGACGACGGATTCGCCTGCGGGAGAGGATACTGCGGGCGGCGCGGTGAAGGGGTGGAGGGTGGTTAGTGTAGAGATTTATGAGGGGCAGAATCCGGATGATAAGACGAGCAGGTGCGTTTTCTTGCTTGCTTTTCACTCCTCTCAATGCTCATCATGGCTGACTATACATCTGTAGCTCGGACTTGAGCGCGTTCTCGAGCGCGAGCCTGCATGGCACTGCGATAGAGACGTCTTTCATCACCACGCAAGGTATCACTGCTATCGCATCGACATCGACAAAGTTCGGAGTCACGACCAAAGACATCATCAGTGCGTCTCTCTCTCTTAGCACCTTGGTTTATGATTGACGTCTGGCGTGTCAGTCGCGACGAAGAAGCACAGTATACAGGCGATTCCCCGCCGACTGCTGGATCCACGCCGGCCCCACCATAAGCCAACGGCGGAGGAGATCGAGGAGATGCTCGTGCAGTACGATCCCGTCCTCCCTGACGACCCGAGACTGGTCTTGTCACATAATTACGAGGTGCGTGCGACACTTTCCGCGTCTTCCCGTGGCTAGCGCTCACGCGTACCAAACAGGTCGCGAACGTCCGACAAATAGTCACCGCTCCGTCCTTGCTCGAGTCGACCACGCTCGTGTTTGCGTTTGGTCTCGACCTGTTCTGCACGCGTATTGCGCCGTCGAACACGTTCGATGTGCTCAGTGAAGGGTTTAACAAGGTACAGCTCGTGCTCACGATCCTAGGGCTGACTGTCGCTATCGCGATTACGAAACCGATGGTGAGAAGGAAGAGACTGAGAGAGCGGTGGTATCAATAGAACGGGCATGTCCTTTTGGATCGTGCTTTGCGTAGAAATTTCAACGGTGTGCTGTAATTTAATGGGATGAGTTGACTCTAAGACGTGTTGCACCACCAGAGGAACAAACGGCTATTCGGCTTGCTTACTTTATGGCGGGATATAAGTCAGCTGGTACTGTAAGGTTATCAGGGAAAAGTTTCTTCTGCGGCGCGATGCTGAGCGGCGGCTGAGCGGTCCGGTGATCGGGTGGCCTCTTTGGCACAGAACGCCACGTTTACTCGGTTCACCGATTTCCCTACACGCCAAGATGAAACTTTGCAGGAGGCAGCGCTATTCCAGCACGGCGGGCTGCGACTCTTACATCTCTGCGGGCTACAGAGGATGTTTGCTCGCAGCAATGAAGCAATGGACATGACCACGAACAACAAACCAAGCACGATAAGCCTTCCTCCGAAGTTTGAGTTGATTGACCCTGGCTCTATCCTCGATCAATACAAAGGATCGTACCCAGAGGCAAACGGCTAACTCAATAGGGCCCGTTCGATAAATTGCAACGGGTCGGGGATATCGTTGGCCAGCGTGTTCCCTTCTTTCCCTCCGCCTTCACCCACGCTCTCCAGCTTGGTCCGACTCTGTCTCTCAGGTATTCGAGAATCTTGAAGCCTTGCGTGAAACTGGGGCGAACATGGGAGAGTATGACCAGACGCTCGGTATGTTGCGATCTGCTTTTCGGGTGAGTAAAGCTCTGACTGCTGTGGCGCTCGTACTAGGGCTGTTTCTCATTGCAGTAGTTTGTGAGATTTACTTCCTGTCTCGATAGTTCCTAAGCTGAAGGGGCGAACCACAAAGTTAACACATATCTCTACGGGGTAGTGACTCGCCAATACTGCTCGTATGTTACGGCAAGTACGTAAACAAACCCAATCACTCTCGCTCATGCTGAACTTGCATTTCATAGAATTCGAGGACCGGTGGCTGCTGAAGTATGAACTTCCAGGATCGCGTCTCATCGGGGTATCTCATTAGCTGTTTATAGGGCGACGATAGCCTTCATGTTCTTGATTGACTCTGTTCAGTCTATCGGGTGAGCCGCACTGAAATTACTTATGACGACAACTCAGCTGACATCCATGTGTCTCGAGGTAGGCTCATCTACAACGCTTGGGATTGGACGTTCGTCTCGCTCCTGCTGTTCTCATAGCCCATCTACCTCTGACCTCAGCTTGACGACAGAGTAACCAACTACAACAATCCCGATATACTCTTAGGTGAGCTTGGGGCGCCGAATTCAAAGTATTCCCTGACATATTTAGCGGGGAACGAATGGCCTTATACGATGACACCCTTCCTTGCCGGAACCTCCGCCGTGTTGACCCAGTTCTTTCTGACCTGGCGGTGAGTCTTCTCTCACTGCGTCCCTATATATGAACTAACCACGTCACCCCAGAATCTGGAGGCTCAGTGGCAGCCGTCTCCTTCCCGTGATTGCAGGCGTCTTGGCTGTGCTTTCTTGGGCCTTCAGCTTAGTGTCGGGAATACAGGCGACCGTCATCAAAAAGTGAGTTCTTCTGGTCTGATCGCTTTGATGCGTGCTTACGCATAAATAGGACTACAAACATGGCTTCCATCGTCGGTTTTGTGGCCACGTGGATGGTCGTTCAGACCATCACTGACTTGTTCATTGCGAGTAAGTGGCATGTGCACTGAAGCCCACGATCATACAGTCTAAATGTTTCGTAATAGCTACCCTCATCGTTATTCTGATACGGTCAAAGGCTGAGTTTGCGAGCTCGCACCACAATACGAGCATGTTCAACAGGCTAATCCGTGCTACCATTCAAACGGGTCTGCTGGCTGGGGTGTTTTCCATCATCGGGCTGGCGTTGTTTGTCATCCGACCGACAAATAACCTTCAGGCGATATTCGTATTACCCATAAGCAGGATCTACTCGCTTGTGAGTCTTCGTCCGTCTAGTCTTACTTTGAGCCTCATCTGATATTTAGTTCAGACTTTAGTCGACACGTTGCTTACACGCGTTGAGGTCCAACACCCCCGACGCATGAAACCAGGAAGCATCTCGGTGCAGGTAAGGCGTATCTAACGAGCGCTAAATCTTCAGGACTAACGTACTGTACCCTGAAGGGTCCCGAATCGTCGATGGCACCGTACGAGATGACAACTGTGATCACCGTCAACGGTTTCACGACACAGGCGCTGGAGACAGATTACGTAGACTCGCAATCTTCCGGCATCAGGGAGCTGGCGTAGACATGATATGTTACCCTTTTTGCATGACTGCTATAATTTAATGTCTCTCGATAGCATGAAGTTCGCCACGAATGCCTGTGCCTTGTTCACGGCGTCCTTTTATTGCTGCGTGGGTGCGACCGTAAGCGCGAACGTGCAGCGAGAATAATAAGCAAGGTTCTGAACGGAGATTACCGACGTGAGGTATCTTCCCTCCAGCTATATTCTTGCTAACTTCACCGAACACGACGGAGACTTCTTCAGACAGGGGTAATAAGCGCCGCCTTTTTGCCTCGCAAACCTATTCACAGCTTGTTCCACACAACAAAGCATTCTTCGGCAGCACGTTGAGTGGCTTACCCTTTGGTATATTGTTAACTGCTTGGCCTTGTACTCTGGGCGCAATCCTCCTATATCTCCGCCAGACTGTCGGCTCAAGCACCATATTCGCCGAACTTCAAGTTTCTCTCCCCGCTCACTCAGGGGAGAACGTGCCCATCAGTTATCAGGTGAGTGCTTTATGTTGAAGTCCGCCCACACTTCACGTTCTAAAAGTCACGGACCTTCCATTGACGATGCCAGTCCGGCCTTTCCGACAGCGGCATAATTATCTGACGAAGCCCCTAAAAGTTTTGGCCTACGTTCGTGTCATGAGCCAACCTCTTGGTTCTATGTATCCCAAGGCTGCGACGTTCTCTGTACCACGGCAGGCCCCAGGCCGGACTGGAAGTCAGTAACATTCCAGCTGTCTGAGGCAAGTTATCACCTGGTATCTGTTTTATGACTGTACCTGGGATCTTGTTCGGCTCTCGTTTTCTTCGTCTTGTCGCTGCTGGGCTAAAGTTCGACGGGCCTTTGGCGTCGACCAATTTCCGCCTTACATCGATGCTTCAGGTTTGCTGATTCGGACTCGGGGCCTCGCAGGCATATAAGGAGCGCGGTGCGGGCCAGCTTCATACGTCTCTCAGACCTACCTAAATACTTGCCTCCACATTATGTCCGACTCCAACTTGCCCCCTCACGCCAACATATGTCTTATTATATGCGATCCCACTAAAGAAGAATTCATCGACTCCTATGGTAACATCACTAACCTCTTCACCAATCTATACACAAAACTTCTCCTTCGCCTCACGCGCGAGCCTTCGTCTCTTTTACCTATGGTTTTGAAGTCGTTCCGCATTCACCCTTATAACGTCGTCCAAGACAATTTCCCCGACATCAAGACCATTGATCAGTTTGATTCCATCCTTGTTTCGGGATCTGGTAAGGCTCATTCTCCGTTGTAATCCCTTTACTTCTATCGTGATTCCATAGCAAACGGTGTCAACGATCCCGACCAGTGGATCGAGAAACTTGGGAAGCTGCTCCACACAGTTGCGACCGATCACCCAAAGGTCAAACTCATGGGTACGTTGTTCGAAGTCTATCAATTTCTCTGCCGTCAGTCTCATACGGCCACAACCAGGTGTGTGCTTCGGCCACCAGATTATTTCTAAGGCCGTTCTCGGGTTACCAGTCGGGGAAAACCCCAAGGGTTGGGAGATTGGGCCATACGAGGTTAACCTCAACGAAACTGGCAAACAACTGTTCGAGAATCACGAACATTTGGTGAGCTACTTCGTATTTTCACTATCGGCAGCATTAACAATGTGCTTTACAGAATGTTTCAATGTTCCACCACGACGCCGTGTTCACGCGTAGCCAGCTGGCCTTTTTCGACGAACTTGTTGAAACTACGCCGTACAGCTCCAATGTCCCGCAGAACGAGTACAAAATATGGGCCAGTACCCCTGCGACGGCTAACCAGGGTGTCATCTCTATGAACAAGCAGGCCGCCAAGTCTGGCAGGCTGAACGTCGACGACATCCACATCTTCACCACTCAAGGGCATCCCGAGCTGAACCAGGGTATGACGTCCTACTTGGTCGACCTGTTTGAGCACGAGCTCGGCGCCGATGTCGCTGCAGAGGCCCGGAAGCGTATCGCTGACTTCAAGGGGATTCTCGACTGGTTCCAGCTCTCTATCGTGATGTGGGCGTTGACGACCAAGCATTCTCTTTCGTTGCCCCAGCTTAGTGAGAAAATCAACGGTTACGAGTCGGCGGTGAAGGGGGTGGAAAAGTCGGGTGGCTTCAAGGCGGAAGCTGCCTTGATGGAAGAAGAGAAGGTGTTTGTCCTAATCACGTAGTATTCCACTTCAATATTGCAACCTTGTGATTGTTGGCGTTGTACTTGTATGGAGTGCGATGACGGTGTTGTAGTATATTTTGTATGATATGCTGATTTTCAGCGCTGTTCTGCTCAGGGGTTGCTCATATCTGAGGTTGCACATTCGTATACCGAATATGCAGGCTTGGCCCAAAAATTTCCTACGATTTATCGAAGATGAAAAATTACTATGTAAATTGACAATCGTGAATAAGTTTCTGATTGATTCCTGCGTAGCTATTCAAAGCAAAGAACCATCAGATAAAAGCGTCGACTTTTGGATTGCATGCAGTCAGTATTTTCAGGACAGACTGTAAGCGCTGACCAAAGCGGAAGACGCTTCTGGCGATACTACTCTATATGCCGATTGGCAAAGCCACTCATCAAATATCCCATGACACGAGAGATTTGAGTCCCCGGCCACTGCGTGACTGTACCCGGGTTAGCTGTTCATCTTTTGCTGCATATAGGATAAATGATGAGATTTCAAGCAGCCTCGCTGCGCTACGGCACTTAAGGATCTTGTCCTACGATGCTGCTCGTTGAGAGTCGCCATCCCATTGTACTGGAAAGGGAAACTCGAACACGAGGAGACACAGTGCCCGTGGACATCTGTCATGCAGTCCAGAGCCCTACATCGTATACAAATACCGCGCACTAACGCGAGATATGCCACAGCCACAAAGCCAAAGATGTACAATGCCAAGCCGGGCATAATTTTGAATATACGAGTAATCTGTCCTCCTTCGGCACCCTGGACTGTACCGTCCCTATTGATTCCACGCCTTCAACCATGCTTCAGTTAATCGTACAGGTGGTTACCTGTTCGTAGTAGAAGTGCCCTATAAGTTACTGGTTGTAGGGGCATCCAAGCTGTATCTTGTATGATGGTAACTCAACGGTTCGCATCTACTCGCACATATCTGAAGTCACACTCATGGAATAGCCGTGGTGCTTGCATTGATATCAGCCGACAAGTACGTGGGATATAAACCATGCTTTTTTGACTGGAAAACAAAAACAGGATGCATAGAATTACTGTGAGACGTATTCTCATTCATGAACTCATTACGGGCTTTCGACGTATCTGAAAAGCTCTGGCCAAGAAAAAAAAGAAACTAGAACTTGGCAACAAAAATGGGTGACGCATCGAAACGATTGGAGGCTTTACACCCTCTGGAAGCCGCTGTCAACTGGACGCGCCATGCTAAGGTGTTCAGCTTGTGAATATGTATACGCTATATCGCTTTGAGGGTCTATGATGTAACCCTCTTCAAAGATCAATGGCTCATCGCTTTGCACTGTGTTATTGAATAAGCTGTCAGAGAGAGGTGGAGCAAACGATCATCAAAACCTGTGCCTATCCATGCGACCAACTTTGGACAAAGATGATGGGCGCTTCGGTCCCAAATTAGTGAGCACTTACTTACTGATCGCAGATAGGTACAGCAACTACTATTGCGTTACACTTGGGATCCTACCAAACTCAGAAGGCTCGAAGTCTAAAGATCTTAAGTTTCGAACGTGAAGATTGATATTGTTTCCGAGCCGGCCTCTTCTCAATATGTCAGCGCTGTCGTCTCCACCTCTCACCTACTATATGCCAGGAATATCATCATCAGCTGGCTAAATACATGAGACCGAACCTGTGGCTTGTTGTATGAATGTGTCGGTAACCTGATCAAAAGCTGCATGTGTCAATATCTTGTGAGGCCCCATAGCATCAATCATATACTTGGCAACTCATCAATTGCACAGGTCTCAGTATCGGGGCGGTCTTTGGTCTCAGAAGTACTATGACTTCGCATGAACTCCTTTACCTTGCTCGTGCGGAGTCTTACTCTTGAGTAAACCCAGAGTGTTTTTTTTTCCGGAGTGCGAGCACGTCAAGCCGACTTTTGAGAACTTCGCCTGAATTCCACGTTGGAGTAGGAGTTCCGGACTGGAGCCTCGAAGAGACATATTCCATAGTTTAGGGCCGGTTTGGCCAACGTGTTCGCGTGCGTTCGTAGCCTATACTCATCCTAGCTACACGATGCAGTCTCGTTGTCTTCGTCTCTCAGAACACCCAATCCGCCGTCAAATAAGAATCCCGGGCGTCTCTTCCTTGCCATCAGGTTCGAGCATCAGAAGATGCAGAGAAGATGTACTCGTGAGATCCTATTACACAGCTCTGAACTCTGGGATACTACTAATAGGGCTATTCAAACATTCATCAGCAGTCTTTTGTTGCTTCCTTTTTGCCCTAATGATATCCTTCGCGGATTTTCTCTTCACTCAATTCTGGCTCATCCTTCCGGAAATTATCCTCTATGGTAAATTGGATTGTGTTTTCATTAAAAAAAATTCGCGCTAAAAGCCACGGCGTTTGCTATGTAGGAGCCTTCGCAGTGCTTCTGTCTATGGACATTTACATTGTTGTGACCCGACAAGGACATTCTGACGGAGCCGCCATGAAGGGTAACGTAATCCTCCTTGCCGTTGGGGCCCTGATGTTTGTGATGGCGACGCTGGTAAGCCATATACCTAGTAGCAACTAGTATCCGCCTATTTGAGAGATGCCATGCTTCTAGCACATTTGCGCATCTCTTTACAATGCCTACTTTACCAACATTCGCGTTGCGGTGGAATCTATTTTTGGAGGTTCCAAGCCCAGCTGTCAGAGAGTTCGCTACAATGGTTGGCTCAGAATCAACACCCATGGCCCGAAGCACATTTCGATTATGACAGTAATCAAGTCAAACTGTTGGTTTCCCAAGAAATTCAGATGGTTGCATTTGTTATACAGCTCTGGTTAGGCGACGGCTTCATGGTATATTCACTACTCACTTTTATGAACTACCTCGCTGACCTTCGCATCATATACACTTAAAGTTGTATAGACTTTGGAAGGTCTGGAATAACGATAAACGAGTGGTCATACCTGTATCCGTTGGGTTTCTCGCAAACATTGGTAACCGCTTTTCGTGAAACTCAGCCAGAGGCTAATTTAAAGTCACTTAGCTTTGGGCATTGTCTTTCTAGACAATTACAGCCTTGAAATTCGTGAACTCAAGGGTATGACCGAAAAGGAGTACCAATTCCTGGATAACATGATGGTGCCTGCAAACTTGTCTGTCTATGCCGTGAGCTTCGTAGTCCACCTTAGCTGCACAGGTGATCCAAAAACATACCACTACTACTTGGATGAGATGATCTGATAAAACCTTTCCCAACAGTACTAATTGCCGCCAGGATCTTTTATCTTTATCGTCACATACGTCAACATGTCCACGGTAGCCGGCGCACCAACCCTATGGCTGTCGCAATTACTCTACTTGAGTCTGGCGCAATATACTCAATCTCAATGCTTATTCTTCTTGCAACTTATGGAGCGGGTCTGTACAATTACAACGACTGGACCTACTACCCTATCGTCATGAATGCGGTGAGCACGTTGGCATCGTTTTTGGCATTATTGAGAGCTGAGATGGCACGTTCAAATGAGCAGATCGTGCCCATAATTGTGAGTACACTGCTACGCTCGCAATCAATCCCACTAAGTATGCTCGTAGGGAATCGCATTCTCACTCATCGTCGTCCGAATGGGCCTTGGCATAACAACGGAGATGCACCTTCGAATGCAGGAGACCAGGCATCCTATCGCGAGGAGCGCAGGGCCCAACTCGATCGCAAACTCAATTATGCTGTTTGCACAGGGCTCGTCGACAAACACTGAAGAAGCCGAATCGAAGACAAACTTTTGAGCCAAAGCCGGTAGGAGGACGAGCACGTGGATCTAAGTCGATGCGACGGAACGGGTTATTTATGTTCAGTTTTATTCTTGATTGTTTGGATAGATTAAACAGCGTGTACGTGAAAGTGATACCCTGATGGTGCTACATACCACGTCGAGCCGTAGGACAGTATTTCTGGTTTTCGATCAGTTAAGTTATGAACTTGGATGACGGAATAAAACAACTTTTGGGGAAGAGGGACTCACGCAGTCGAAGGGTGCTTCGTAGCACTGTACTGTGGTAATGTACCCAGAATGACGACACAGCATATGATAAATCTCAGCCGAGCCGGTTTGCGCTCGCGAGGATGAGCGACACCTGAAAGAGGCGCATATGCAGTTGTAGACGTACGTCGACCAAGTGCACCAACAAGTGACAGGTCTGGCAACCCGTATTTCCGTGCGCGACAAGGCGGGGGAGAACTAAGAAAAACTGGTTAAATTCGGAGTCCAGGAGAGACGTACGAGCACCCTGGGGTTGTGGAAATGCTGAAGATCGGTCTAGGCACTAGGACTGAATGAAGGCAGTATACGCGTCGCGTCAGCCTCGAGCACATACATGCATTGCAGAACAATCGTGCGATCCGTGATCGACTTGTGACACAGCGCCCTAGAAACTGGCGTTGGGCGAGGCACCAACGAGAGAGGGATTATTAGTTGAATGGTCAATGTCACAGCGGACTCAAGACCCATCGTTACTAGAAACCAAGGTGTAAGCTCGCTCAGCCAACCGTCCGACCACGAAGGGCGCAAGGGCGCGTTGGCACCTGTTACGTCATAGCCACCTGTCAGCGGGGGGAAATGCTCGGCACGCATCGGCAGGCTCGGGTGCCGCACACCGGAAGCTTTGGATTCGACGGCTTCGGCGCTGCCCGCCGGCGCAGGTCGGCTGTAGTGCGGCCGAGAGAGGGCAACGTCGAGCACTCGGATCATGGATGGATCGAGCGTGGGTCGCGCGCGTCGGTGGCCGCTGCAGGCAGTGCGAGGTGCAATGCTCATCGATGCGTTCATCCTGGTGGAACCTATGAACCTACCGTGCTGTGGGATTTTCCTGGGCTCAAGATCTCAGGCTCGAAGGGGCGTTTGGGGCCCTTTCATGTTCCGTGGAGACATTGTTCATGACCGTCGCGCTGTCATGCTCACCCCACGTGTTGGAAGAGGTATTAGGAAGCCTTGGATCCTTCGTGCGAATGGCATCACTGAGGTTTGCATATCCTCTCTGCAAGTGCCTGTGGTCCTAGGTACAATGAGTCGATGCAGAAGCTGGGCAAGCGCGTGTGCTTGGCGAGAACCTTGGAAGGCCATACTGGGAGCACAAGGTTGAAGCACCGCGACTTCTTACGGCCTGAAGTGACCGCCGCTGCTGTGTTTGCCGTCCCGCTAGTGGCCAGTGGAAGGTGCATTTCATGTCATTGTCAGGCATTCTGCTCGGTATCATATCAGGTGAATATGAGGATTCCACGGGAAGTACGTGCATCGTATGATGGTGATGACTGAGCTGACGAGGCCGAAGATGGGAGGGCGGTCGTGGGAGGGCGAGCTGTCCGAGTTGTGTCCGAGCCCGCGAGCTGTGATATAAAAGCAAATGCGGTGGCAGTACTGGAAAGAGTTTCCTTTCCTCGACCCCCCTCTGACATCTGCAACGTCAACGCGCGTTTTGGTTGACTGGAGGATCACACGAACGAACGTGCGGAAAAGAACAGACGAAACATGTCTGGTGAGTGCGTTTCGTCCACCCCCCATCGAACCCCTTCGGCTAGTCTCTTTTTATTACGATACATTGGGGATAGTTAATTGCCGGCTGCCGAGGTGGAGGGCGGAGTCCTCGTGTGGTGACTGTTATTATGTTATATGATGCTATCCTCCTACCCGAGCGCGCGAGCTTCCCCCTCCGTTTCTCCGCTCTCGGCTGTGCGCTAGTTTCTTTCCAACGAACCACCCTTATCCTGCCAGCAAAGTGTTCCACATCACAACTAGCAGCCGCTAGCGAGTGACACTAGAGTCACCGCCATCGTATCACACTTGCTTATCTCATTCTTCGATCGCTTGCCTCCGTTTTTTTGCTCTCGCTTGTTTCACATTTGCACTGTTGTTCTTGGAACGATACCACCGCGCTAGTCACCCAGAATGTCGTCGACCAGCGGGTCTAGCGGCGGCGGGAGCGCCAGCTCGAGCAATCCGCCAGCTGCCTCCTCATCTGGTACTTCTTCACCCTCTGCCTCGTCCTCTCCCTCTGAATCCTCTTCTTCTCCTGCTCCTTCCTCTCCCTCTCCTTCAGCATCTGCTGCACCGTCTTCGACCGATACTCAATCCCCTTCTTCTTCTACAGACTCTGCATCTAGCTCGGGAGCTTCCTCGACGCCCCCGCCGACATCTTCCTCTCCTTCTCCAACGTCGACGCCCCCGCCCGATACCTCAACCTCAACACCCAATCCGACGTCGACGGGAAATGGTGGCGGTGGGACCTCTAGCTCAAGCACGAGCGGTGGCGGCTCTAGCACTAGTAACTCATCAGGCGGTGGAGGAGGCGCAACCCAATCCAGTCAATCCGTGCAGAGCACGCTATCCTCGCATTCGGTTGTGAGCTCGCAAAGCGTGCATTCGTCGTTCACAACGAGTATACAGACGACTTTTGTGTAAGTCCCCATCATGACGTTTCCTGACTTTCTGTTCTTCTGGTTTGGCGCCTGTTTCTTGTTTCGGGCCTCTGTCCGTATATGTCATGCTCTTCTGCATTCTCCGCAGTCAACTGGCCCCATCCGAACGTTCGGGGGTTCTTTTGGCCTCCGTCTTATCGCTTTATCGCGCTGCGATTATCAGAATGCGATGACTGCGCTGCGCATTCTTTTATTATCCTGGATGCCCGTCATGCATTCATGTCTGACCCTGCTCCACCCGCGCACCCCCCTTTCCCTCTTCACATATTCACACCTTCTCTCCTCGTTCCTGTCCCACGGCGTCTACTGACCTCATCCATTAGCTCAACAGAACCCGGAGGCTCGACCGTTTTCATAACCAGTTTCGTCCCCCAAGTGACCACAGCTCCTCAACAGGATAACACCTCTTCAAGCCACACTGGCGCCATTGTTGGTGGCGTCGTCGGTGGTGTTGCCGGTCTGGCGCTCCTGCTTGTCCTGGGCTGTTTCATCCGCAAACGCGCACGCAAGAACGAGTTCGATGGCGACTTCGATCCCGACCACGTCGTAGGCCACTCCACGGGTGCTACGCTCCCACGCATCGACCTCGACGATGAGGCACACGGAGGCCGCGGTGGTGGCCCCTCCGAAATGAGTCAACCCTCCCCGTTCCAGAGTTCTATGGGTACATTTGGGGACGGCTCCATGCGCGGCGCCGGCGCCGGACCCGGACCGGGCTCGGCGAACGGACACTTTGGGTACGGCGAGACACCGTACGGCCCGGGCGCGATGGCTGCTGGCGCGGGAGGTGCAGCCGCCGCGGGCTACGCTGCGAACGCGTACCGTGGCACATCACCGATGAGTAGCAGCCACTACTCGGACGGCCAATCGCAATACCCGCAGACTTCTTCGGAGGGTGGGTACGTCCGCCCTGGCCCTGGCGCCCCGATGGGCTTCGGCGCAGCTGGCCACGGGATGATGGGTCCTTACGATCCCGCCGGCGGTCAGCGTGGCTACGGCCCGGGACCGCATATGCAGCAGCCGTACGGTGCCGCTGCTGTTGGCGGCTCTGGGCCATGGTCGCAGGGCCACTCGCCTGCGCATAGTGTCAGCGGACAGACGAGCACTAGTGGGGGCGCAGCAAGCGCTCGCCTGGCCAAGGAACGCGAGGCGATGGGGCGGTACGGTGCGCGTGGCGCGCTGGGCGTCGCCAATGGGGCGGAGGGCGATGGGGACGGCGTGATTGTCCATCAGGACGGTGGGCGTGCGCCCGACGAAGGCAGTGGTGAGAATGCTCCGAGAGAGATTCCGCCGACGTATGATTCTATCGGGCGATGAGCGGAGGAGGAATCGGTCGATCCGGAAGGACGGTTGGAGGGTCGAGGGAGGCGGCGTCGGTAGTTTGACGATGACCGAGGAGGTGGATGAAGGACGGACGGAGACGATGAAGACCCGCGTGGACGTACTCGACACTCGGTTGATACCTCAGGATACCTCGGACCACCGATGCACATATCAACCATACCCAAACCTGATATCTCCGGGGCCGCCGCAACGACGTTTGATATCCTGTTACCCAACGCTATACTCCTCGGATCGGATTACAATCGAGTCTCGGCGGTTTGGTGCAGCGGCGATGTGCATGATGGATACTGGTTTTGTATAAACTTCCAAGCCCCCCAAGTCTTCTTTCTTATCTCCTTGATTCGTGCATTGCTTCTGACTACGTTATCTCTCGTCGTTCTCGCTATTTACTAATACGCGTACCCGATGAGGGACGCGACACTCGTTTTAATCATTTATGCTTGTTTTCACTTCTCGCCCTGACTGTATATTTTCCGACACCAAAAACCACCATGGCGGACATCCATCGACACTTCGTTCGTTCTACTCCGCTTCTTCCCCGTCGCCTGCATTCGCTTCCGCTCTGGCTCCGTCTTCGTCGCTGCCACATCACCCATCATGCTCGTACCCTCGGCCGGTCTCTTTGCCTGCACCCGGTCCGCTGTGATCGCTCATTGCTTCTCTGATTGGACTGCTTGGACGCGGAATCGGACGCACACATGGATTCGGGTACCACGATTTCGGCTTTACGCTGCTTCTTCTGCTGTACCATCATCGTTCATCGCTCTTTGTTCATCGCGACATGCATCATTCCCATTATTCTACTCTACTCGCGCGTCTCGGACCGGACTACAGTAGATCGTCTAGAAGCGGTTTGCTGTCTACATGATCAGGTAGATAGCTTCCCCGCACTCCCCTCACCTATCTCTTCACTTGCCCATGCTACGTTCTGTGACTTTCAATCCCGTCTTCAGCGTCTCTATTCCTATCTCCTACTCAAACCTCTCTTTTCTCGTCTCACCCCGTTCCGTCTCGTCTCGGCCCAGACATTCTACATGTACATATAACGCACTTCGCAATCCCCTCTCTTCACGATACGATACTTGACTTCTTTCTCGGCGCCGTGTGATGGTGCCAGATGGAGGTCGGTGTCTTCATGTTTATAGACAGTTCTTATGAGCTATGAGGGTTAGCTCAGTTCTCTAGCGTTGTTGGTTGGTGGTCATACCAAGGCCTGGGAGGGGCTAAAAGCACAAGTCTCCTTCATCACGTTTTCCACTGTTGCTGCTCGTCCGTCATACAAAAGGCAGAAAGCGTCGGGGGTAGAAACGCAAGTCAATTATGTGGAGTTCATATTTGCAAGTGGTCTCTCTAAGCTATGGCTTTAGACTGACTGAGTAATGCCTACCCTCTGAGATGATGGTCGCGAGCTTGGAAACCGATACGATGGGCGAAGAAGAATTATAAAGAGCCCTGTGCATGCACCATAAGTACGCCAAACTTTCTTATCATTACAGCAACTACATGACTAGCTTGGCTGCTCTGTAGATAATAGAACCATGACACTGTCCTTTCGTTTCATACACCGGTAACAGTATTTCTCGCGTACATGTGATCTATGCAATCAAGAAATCAACAACACCTGAGGCCATTGCATACCATCGACCCAGGACTACGTATTTATCCTCCTACCACCCTATTCAATAGGCAGGTTTTGACTCTGGAGCTTCGGTGTTGGTTGATGAGCCCTGTGCAAGTAGCATAATGGCGTTTGTAGCAGCAGGATCGTGCCTGCTACCTCTTGTGATAGTCCCTTTGTTGTCCTGTTCCCGCAAGTGCATCTCCGTGGTGATTCCCAGGCCCATCCGGATGACGATGAGCGAGAATGCAATGCCCTTTGACCAATTTCAGCGAGCTTCAACCCAAGACAGTTGTATACTTACTACAATGGGAACAATCTGCTCGGTGATAAACGCTAGGTCAGAGAAACAGTGTCAGTTACTTGATTCTAACTCACCGAGTTCATCACAATGGTATAATATCCATTGCCAAATACATACATCATCAAGAGACAAAGTATAGATACTGAGTAAATTGTGCCAGACTCAAGCAGCGTGATTGCAACAGTCATGGGATTGTTGAGGCGGCTACTATGCACGTGGTGACGGACGCGACGGTAGAGGTAGAAGATTCTCCCAGAAATCATGACTGATTCGATTTTCTAGTCAGCTCGGTATATCACTCAGTATATAGCAAGTAATCGCCACTTACGCGTACAACTGAGGTGAACGATAAAGCTCATAATAAAAAGTGACAAGCTTGCGGATTCCACTATCATTCCAGAAAAGTAACTTTCAGCGACGACAAAGACCCTGGATTCCGACGCGTTTCCGCTTAACAAAATGATTCCCAGTACTATCCAGTATCATGTTAACATTCAATGTAAACTTGTCCATCAAACTCACCAATATTAATAAAGAATCCAAGAGAAATTGGTATGACCACCCGCTTGTCATTATTCCAGACCTTCCAGAGCCTATAAAGCTTGAATTGATAGTCCATATTTATAAATGCACCAAGTATCTGGTAATGCAGTGAACGTACCATGAACCCATCACCCAACCATAGCTGTATGACAAACACAACCACTTGGACTTCCGAGGAAGCCGTGACTTTGGAGATGAGCCTTGGGTAGTCGAACAGAGAATATATTGTGGAAAAAGGGGAGCTATTGTTTTGATACATGCACTCTTGTGAACTGAGAGATAGCTCGTCCATGAAACTACTAGTCACAATCCCCACTGCGTATAATGCATTGGTAAAGTATGCATTATACATGGATGCGCAAATATTCTGGGGAAATGTTTGCTATGACATGAGCTCTCGAAAGACTGCTGGCACATGTGACACCTACCAGCGTAGCCATGATAAACATTAAAACGCCAACAACCATCATAATGACATTGCACTTTGCCGAAGGGCCATCAACATGTTGCCGTCGAGTCACTGCAATGTATATATCTAGGGCCAAAAGCACGACAAAGGCTCCTGTGAATCGTGCAGGGCTTGATGGTGAAGACTTGTCATCCAGTAAGGAAATAAAACTTACCATAGAGAAGAATTTCCGGGAAGATTAGTCAAAACGGAGCGAATAGATCATCTGCGAGCGACATCACAGAGGCAAAGAATGGAACCGCACAAAATCTGTCATGACTAGCTAGCTATTAGTAGTATCTCATGCATCACGGGCTGTACCACGAGCTCTCACGGACACTTTCGCATCATCCATTCCTGCATCTTTGATCAACACACCATTACCTGATGCTGTGAACTTGATTATGGGTAGAAGCCTGAGCACATGCTCCGTCGGGCACTTTGACTTGCTTGGTCCTCATTCATAGCTAGGTTATATCAGTGAAGCTTGACTCTGGGTCCTCACGCACTAAAGTTATGAATGCTTGATCGCAACACATCAATCGGTTGGATGATAATCGATGGGAGTGGGAAGCCGAGAAGCTGACACGCTGACGCTCCTCCAGCATGGGAAGCTAAATGTAGACTGAAACGCAACCGCAACGAGCTTCCTGTGCTCGATGAATAGCATTGTTGATGCACGATGATCATACGACCTTCTGACATTTTGAAGCATACATTCTATATCTTAGGTTGCCGACCCAATCATTCAGCGGGTCACAGATTCAGCGAAGATTATCCGCCACTATACTTATACGTGTATTGTGCAAGTAATGAGGGCTGAGCGCTGAAATCTGGGGTAACCATGTTTCTCAGCATTCTGTATTCTAACCTAATTCCCATGCACTCGCAATGTACCCAGCAACTGATCTGCTGGAACTAAATGTTTTTGCTCTGATTTTTAGTTGATTTTCAGTTCATGTGCACATTAATATGTGCACACCATGCTCACGTACTTAGTTCGTAAAGCCACGCATTCGACCTGAAGTATAGAATCATTCTTCTTTTCCGAGCTACAGGGCGCTTATGAATGTAGGTCATCCTCGTCCAGTAAAACCTACCGCTTTGTTTTATGAGTTTCACATGGTTTTGAGCACAGTAGCGTGAGAACCTTTGCCTTTCACGGGCGCAAAACGTCGTGCAAGCAGCCATGTGCACCTCACCGCCACGATCTCCTCCCGCTGACTGCCGCTGACGGTAGCTGCGGCCTCAGCACCGCTCCCCTTCACGCTACAACTGCGCTGTGTAACGAGCGCAGGCTTGTAACACATCAGCCGGCTCTACAATCAACGACACCTTCGCGAACTCGACCTACCGGTGCCCTCTCCATGCGGCTGCCCGTCGTCTGCTACCTCAACCCCTACCATGCGAGTGCGCCGCGTTCACGCCCGCGCTCTCTGACCCAGAGCCTGGTTACCTTTTGACCACCGCAACTACACGGACAGCTACGAGATTGGTGCTCATGATAATCAGGTATATCCGGGTTCACAGTGCATACTCGGAACAAATCAAACCGTCAACTAATCATGCCAGAAACGAAGACATACAGATATTCAAGGCCTATCAACACACTGACGCAAACACAACGCAGCGCAACGCAACGCAAGAGGTTAGCTTCTTATTATCCTAATTCATTTCCACTGATACCCGTACCCGGCGCGGGACGTGACACTTATACTTTTCTTCTCTTCTCGTCCTGGCTGCATGTTTTTTGACACCAAAAACCACCATGGCGGATCTCCATCGACACCGTTCGTTCTACTCCGCTTCTTCCCTGTCGCTTGCATTCACCTCCGCTCTGAGTCCGTACTCGTCGCTGCCACATCACCCGGTCCACTGTGATCGCTCATTACTTCTCTGATTGGACTGCCTGGACGCGGAATCGGATGCAGACATGATTCGGACATCATAATTTCGACTTTACGCTGCTCTTCGACTGTGCCATCATTCATCGCTCGTTTTTTTGTCACAACATGCATCATCCCCATTATCCCACTCTTCTCGCGCGTCTCGAGCCGGACTAAGTATTGACTAGAAGCGGTTTGTGTTATCTGCACGTCCGGGAAGCTAGATTCCCCGTAATTGCCTCACTCCTCTTCGATTGCCCATGATACGTTCCGTGATTTCCTTCTCGTCTTCAGCCATTGTCATTATCTCTCTCTCCTTCTCAGACTTCTTTCGTCTTGTCTTGTCTCCTCCTGTCCTGGATCAGTCATTCTACATGTACGTATCAAGCAATTTACAGTCCCCTTTCTTCACGATATGACACTTGAGTTATTTCTCGGCGCCGTGTGATGGTGCAAGTGGGAGGTCGATGTCTTCATGTTTATAGATAGCTCTGGTACAGCTGTAAGGCGAGCCGTGTCCCACTAGTTTCATTACGAGGTCATCGGTTGAGTACGCTTCTCTTGTGCCACGACAGACCCCGAGTGTGGGACACGAGTTTGTCTCGTACAGACTCCCTCGATTTCCAACATCATGTACCTCGCCGACATGGGTTCCTACAACCCTATGCTCACCTGTGTAGTCAAACAGCCAACAGTTTTATGGAGATGCATAGCATGAATGTGGCGCAGAGGGCGCATGGATGCTGTAGAGAATTCGTACACAGTTGTCACGGGCTCTTTTAAAGCCGCCCGGGCGCCCACACACCGCTACCTGGTCATATATATAGCGACGCAGCACCCTTAATGTCCTCGAGTGGTGGACAACAGACTTTGCCGCCGTAACTACGATGGACGCTCTGACAGAGGCCTTATACAACATAGTTAACGCATGGTGGGCGGCGTTTCTGGAGACGATACTTTATAGTAAGTCATTCGTACTTGTTATCCTCAGGGTACATTTCGTTGACTGAGAACAGGCATTTTTGGAGTGTTACTATTGCTAAACATCTGCATCGTGAAGACCCGCGGCAGGACGAGCGCCATGAAACCGGCATTGATCGTCCAGGCTGCTATGTTTCTGGTAGCGACCATCGTGCGTGCCACTGATTGAGCCCACAGCGCTTACTAGGGCTGACTACCCATTAACTCTTAGCATCTCGGATCAAACCTTTTCGAGATCTATGTTGGCGCAGCAAAAAATGCGCTACTTGTCATGAGGATTACTGGGACAGATATGATTTTTGACGGTCTGAGTAATGGGAAAGCCATGCAAAGGAGCGTGCTGGCTTCGATCCTTGTTCAGATCGCATTCGTAGCTCAGATCTGGCTAGGGGATGGATTTATGGTATGTTCATTTATGTGACTTAGAGGGACGTGCCTGATCTTATACCCTCATTGTCAAGCTGTTCAGACTGTGGAAAGTGTGGAACAGTGACAAGCGCGTTGTTATACCTCACACTGTCGGATTCATCGCTGACGTGGGTAAGTAGCATACCAAGGAGGAGTTTCATGTTTAAAATAACTGACTGGCTGATAAAGCGTTTGGTATTCTGGCATTGTACCAGAATGCTGCCGCGTTGGTCGATCCTGAAAAGGAAACGATGGGCCCCAATCAAATAGCTCGTGCATTCGCCTTAGGTGACATTTTATACATGCCGCTGATCGCGGTGAGCCTTGCGGTCCACATAAGCTGCTCTGGTATGTTAACTCAAGTTTTCAACGGAGTCCCAACATGCCCAAACCCCATTGACATCAGTAATGATTGCCTCCAGAATTTTCTATCTCCGGCGTCAAGTCGGCGTGTCAGTGCATGGCGAGGCTGGCACCAGTCCAACGACAATAGCAGTCATTTTACTCGAGTCCGCCACGGTGTACTCGATGTCGATGCTGGTGTTCCTGATTGCCTACAATGAGCCACCAGATTTAACCGGATCTCAGTTTTACTACTTAGGTGTTATATCGAGCTCCGTGAGTAGCCCACATACTCGGTCAAGTTGATAGATCTTTGACACGCATTAAATCGGGTTTTGGTGTATTCATATCATAGATTACACCTCTTATCGTAAGCCTCTCGCTTCTCGCGATACTAACAATGTTTGATGGCATTTTATCAGGGAATCACATTCTCTATCATTATAACGCGAATGGGCCTAGGCATATCGGTCGAAATGTATGTGAAAGCACGGCGAAAGGAATCCAGACACGTCTCGGAAGCAGCAGGAACCACGGGTATCACGAACGACTCTTCGATAGTCTTCGCCCAAGTTTTAGCGCCGCACTCCATCGAATTGAGCTTAACGGCGACTGCCTGACGGGTTTTTATCGGGGTTGTATGCTCCTTTTCTTCTCCTTCGTAGTTGTGTCTTGAATGTCCAGTTGCACCGTATCCCAATATGAATTAGGAGATCTTAACTACGCCTTTCTCACGTGTATACAAACAACATTCATAACGCGTGATGCAGACCCGCTTCATTGGTACAGTGATTTAGTAACAACGGGCACATTACCTCACTAGCTAGAGAAATCAGGCTGAGTTTGATGTTGCTCCAGAACTGCTTCTAGCAGTAGATGGTCCTCTCGTAAACACTATAATCGACGGTGCGTACATTGCTCCACTTGCGTCGCCCTTCTTTACTCCGAGATACATGTCTGCTGATATGCAAGACCGACCCTTATGTTTCCCGTATAGTTAACCTTCTTACCGTTATTCGTTTGGTCGTGTTTGGATGCACTGCTGGACGCTGAGAGGGGACAGATCCGGCCGAATTTTGCTAGAAGCCCCCTGTTGAATGTAGTGATGCGTAAGCCATGAATGTACGTGGGTTGATAATCCATCTTGGCGGTTCATGTTCACAGACATTCTCCTCGAGAGGCCTTGGCGATATGTGCCCCTCGCCAATCGACGGTTTAAAACAGGCGATTGCGACCCCACTTGCATAGTCATTCCAGCGGTTCACCTCTATGATTCATGTCTCCTACTGCAACATGTCCGCCGCTTTCGTAGTAGGCATGGTCGGGCTTGCCAACGAAATGCGCCGCTCGGAGGGCAACGGCAGCGCCCAGACGTTCCGAGTCTGTCTTTGAGCAGGCAATAGCAAAGTGATGATTGCTTTGCTCAAGATGGCCAATTATGGCCTCGGAAATACCTGGTACGAGCCGGTCTTCCGAGTGTTCTTCAAGTTTGTGTCTTCCTTTCGTTCTATCACCCTCATGCTGTCCAGCCCTTTTGGGGGTTTCAACAATAGCTAGAAGGCTCAACACATGCCAGGAAACAAACCTTCCAGATACACACATCCCGAGTACATTTTATTATGTTCACTCATTCGCGCCAGAAACAATGATACGCGTTGACTTAATGCGTCAGGTTTCACTAACTCCAACCCAGCGCAGCGCCATGATGTGGGGGTCCGGATTCTCATTCTCAGTCCTGGATATATTCCATCAGAGGCCCTACAGCGGATGCGAGGAACGCCCGCAGATAGTCTGCAGATCTCGTATCATACTTGAAAAACTCCTCATCTGCTTTAGAACCCACGTAAAACCCGTGGCAGATGGTGTGAGCCCACCAGTGTTCTTCCCAAGTCCGACAGATGGCGCCACACCCGGTCGCAGTATCAAACCGCTGTGGTCTCATAGCCTCCCTCTAGATTGCTTCCATGGATCTTTGCTTCTGTTCCACAACACTCCTACTCAATTGATTATGTCCTTGTACTATATTCATCCAGGGGCAAAGTTCAGGCCTCAGGGCATGTCTATGTTTGTGCGCATCGCTCCCTGACCCGAGCAACACCTTATCTCCTCTGGCGTTCCTATTGCTACAATCCTGTGTATTCTCTCTTCTATTTTAGAATCTGTGGGCTTGAACCCTCTTTGCTGTGTCCGAAGATTAGGGACGTTTTTGGACAACGGGTAAGAGCGCTGGCAACGGTTTGACTGCTATGAATCTCGGAACATGATCGTGAGGCGCCACAATCAGCAATCAACTTTGAATAATATTCCACTCATCCGAATTGAGTACTTGAGTCTGGAGATTGCAAGGGTCGGGCGCTTTCCCTGATACAGTTGGAACAACGATATGCCTGTCGTCACAGCAATTTCCCAGGAATTTCTCGCCAATATCGATGTGTAGCACTGAGTGTGTTTTACTGAAGAAACAATTAGCCTTGATGTTGTATGAAGCGGTGGGTATATTTGTCGACACGAAGGACAGGACCGATACAACTGTCTACCAAATAAATAACAATAAGGCAGCCACAATGGCCATCACCATCTATGTTCCCGTGGTTGTAGTGAGCCTCGTGGTTCATGTGAGCTGTACAAGTGCGCTGTTTCCAACATTGAAGTTTGGACCAATGTAAGCCAATATTGATTTCACTGCAGCCTTGATTGCAGCCAGGGTGTTATATCTCCAATGCCAGGCTGATAGGTTCTTACAACGTGATGGTAGCATAAGTCCGACAGCGGTAGCAATCCTTCTGCTCGAGTCCGCCGTGATATACTCGTTATCAACGCTAGTTCTCCTAGTTGCTTTTTCCGAGTCATATATCAGGACATTGCTCTCCAAACTTGATTACACCAATGCTTCCATAAATACGCGTTTGACATTAGCTTCAATATGCACATACTAGTAGATCGTACCTCATCACTAAATGGGTGGGAAAAGTTTGGCCGTTATACCGAGTGATCACTGTTATAATATCGTCGTCGAGATAGTTTTGTATGATCACGAATGGTGACGCATTCCCATTGAGTGAACATATCCTTATGGTATGGCAGTGAATTTCGGCCGAACACCATGTCGCGGACACTTTACCATTGATCAAAATTGATGATCTTGCTCGTACATTTGTTAGTCGAATATAAAATACGGAGACCATTTCAGAAACAAAATTATCATTGAGCGATAACTTCAACTGCATATGGCAGCCACCGCTTGAGGTAGACACGAACACTAACGAACAATAAAAACGGTAGAGATTCGAATACCCGCTGACCTTTACAATGATGCGAACCCGGTTGCGTTGGTGAGAGCCTCGTCTTCACCCAAAAAAAGCTCTTGATCTGTACGTGCTGCAGTCTCTGCTTCAGCAAGCTATGCTGGGTCTCCTTCTTCATCGCTGGTATCACCGCTCTCTGTCGGAGTGAGGTTGTACACCGCTCCGGCGTTGGTCTGGTGGATGGCTCGGGATGCTCGGGAGAAGCGGAGAAGCGGACAGAGGACGGTTCGGGATGCTCAGGAGAAGCAGAGAAGCGGATAGAGGACAGCTCGGGATGCTCAGGAGAGGTAGAGAAGCAGAGAAGCGGGACAACGTGAAGGGATAAAGGTTGGAATGCATGGGGTCGCCGACATGTATATATGGGCGACCTCTCGCCTCGCTTTCCCCCATCCGCATGTACTACTGCGTATGGGGTCTAATATACCATAACTTCTAACACCCACGTCCTCCGGTAGCAAGGCACCAGCGAGCGCTATCGAGTCCGACCTCTCCTCAATTGAAGAAGATCCAGCGCCGGTGCCAAAGCCTGCCATTCAAACCAGGGCAAAGAGTGCCAGGATTAGTACAGGGGGAAAACAACCGGCGAAGAAGACTGGCAACTAGGTATGTTATATCAGTGTATCACTGCTTCATTTCGCTCACGTCCCCTCCCTTCCCAGAGATTGTTTGTCCCGGGCCTGTGTTCGCCCTAACGTATGTTTTTATTTTCTTGCTCCCTTCCAACTGTCGCTTCACGGTCTATACGCTTTATTCTTTCTTTGTACTTCCTGCGCCTGCGCTCGTCTACTGCTGCTGCTCTCGTGTATTATCCTCGTTCATCGGTTTAACCTCGCATAATGCTACATCATGTACTATATAATATTCACAATGAATGTCTTGTCATTGGAATCATGGGCGAGATTGCGAGTCCTCATCATATGGTGTGAGCTTTTATCATACGGCATAAAACACCAGCCGATCTTATCATGTAATTATCATGCAGGCACCGTCAACGGTAAGATAGCCATCAATATTATAATATCATCCCTGATCTGACCATTTCACCGTCTGATTTTGGTCTGATTTCCTGTATGTTAAAAACGGACTTTACGCTCCACTCGTGCTGGAGATTCAAAATATCACTAAGGTACGGTGTCAGTTATAACGGATTCTACTACTGCTCATGTACTTATATTCGGACCGCCCATTTAGTGATGGACGGCCCTATTAAGTCACGCGCGAACGTGACTTGCTGGCTTGACGCATCTCAGAGAAATGCCAGTTACACGTTTGTTGACGACTCCCAAGTCCAGTGAGGATCCATGTCAAGAGCGGAGTTAGGTACAATGTTCCTTACACGATGTGTCCTCAAATCCACGTCCTTCAGATATGTAATGTGCCTCTGAGTCGTCAGGAGTGGGGAGGGGTGTAGTATGGGGAAACACATATAAACAAGTTGTAGCAACGGTGCGGGCGGGCGCAGCTCGGACAGCCTGAGGGTGAAATGTTTAACCATATCCTTGAGGCTTACACGGACCGCATTTCAGGTTAAGGTAGCCCCGCTTGACTACTGGCGAAGCTTGAGGACTGGGACAAGGGTGAGCTATGTCAATCATGCTATGCAGTCAATCTCCTCTAAAGCTCCCTGTACTTGAAGTAGCGTGAATGCGACGAGTACGCCTCAAGGAAGAAAGAAGCTTCGGTAGAGAGATACTTTCCCCGCGGAGTTCTCGTGTGCCAATGTGATTTTATTCTAGTACTCACGAACATGCCTATTAGAGGGTACTTAGTGTTGTACTGCGCGACAAAGGCGCCGGAGATGCCAGGCATCGAATAGCCTGTGATAGCTAGTAAAACTCGTCAGACTCTCCGCTCATATTCGTCAACCCGACGATCGTCGTGAGCTGCCCTCCCTGCATCTCTAGATCAATCTGCTAGATCCAGTACGCTGGTCAGTGAAGTTGTCACAGAACACAAAGAGTGGGCTCTTCCTACCTGCTCCGAGGTCCTCTGCGTAAGCGTAGACTCGGTCTCTTCTGTCTTAGCACTCCCCGACCGATCAATGGCAGGGCGATTTAGGAACGTATCTAGGAGCGTCTGCTCCCCGTCTCGTTAGCCATCTTTTGTGCCTCCTCCAACCACTCAAAACCACAAAAGTGAATGCACACGCGACGTACTATCGAATACAACCGCCCAATCGGAATTCCCCACATCCCATACATATTGCTTTCAGGCCACAGCACGTACGAGATGAGCGCGAGGATCGCGAAGATGTCGGCGGGGACGCCCGTCTGGATGGTCCACCGGATCAAGCGATTAATGGCAATGCGGTAACGGGGCGGGCTCTTGAGCAGCTTGTTGCGCGATTTGATGAGGATGGTGATGAGTGTCGCTGGTAAGCGAACACGATAGGCAGGTCAGCAAGTGTCAATTCGGGGCTCGGAGGTAGGATGGGAGGCGGAGCACCGAACTGGGTGAGGGAGCGGATGTACATACCGGTGATATACGAGTCAGCGACAACATTTGAAATGCACCATGCGACGACGAGCCACTCAAAATTGATGAAATCGGGAATACTGGACACATAATTAGTACTCTCCTCGTACAAATGCCTTGTTGAAACAGATGCAGGCGCTACTTACTACCCGATGATCAGTTTCTTAAGCGAGATTCCGGTGCCCAAAGCGAGCGCGACAATGGACAGAAGGATTCCGACGAGGGCAAGAACCCGGCTTTGGCTCAGGCGGTATATCCTACATGTTGACACTTCAGCCACCTGGTCTTGCAGTGCAGTCTGGACAACAGGATGCGCGTAGGTGCAAGGACTTACCGCCATGTGAGAAAGCCCTGGGTTATGATGGCGCACCCCTCGGTTGCAAGCGACGTAATGCCGTACGCCCATGTCGACTCTGTCGGTTGCCAGGTCGTTGGATTTTAACTTATATCACGACGTCAATGCGACGCTCACCTAACAGGGCGCTTGGGTTTGTGTAGTTTGCCACTCTGGTTATGAAGGCTAAGTCGACGTATAGCTATAGATATGAAGAAAGCTTACGCGTAGAACCAGGCTGAGTAGATGAGCCTGCATGAGTCACCGAGTCAGCGCATGTAATGCTGATAGCGAGACGTCATACCCTACGCTATAGGCCGAGTCAAGAAGAAAGACGAAGCAGGTCATGAGTCTAACGGGATGTAAGACATGGTGTTTGGTGTTCGGCCCACATCACCCACCTGAGCGCATAGTGGTCGCCAAAGTCTGAACATAGGCGTTTGCTGCATTGAGCACTATGCTTGACTCAGACTCGTTGTTCACTCACTTGTATTGAAGTAAACGATGTACTGATAAGTGACAATACCGTAGAGAAAAGTGTTAACTAGCGTGAAATCATATTCAGCCGCGTAAGATTGTGTTGAGAGTGACAAATTGCGTACAAAATATGCCAACGATCAAGTATCCTAGAGTTTCACCTACGGACAGGAGTTCCATAGCGCCATGCTGTTCCATCCCGAGCTCATTCAGCACCTTAGCGGCCAGAGACCAGTCAACAGTGGGGGGTGGGATGGAAACGAAAAGCGCTCGAAGAGCTTCATGTAAGCTTAACGTCAGCATGACACCCGGGCCGCGAGAGTGGAGCGGCCGTCGATGCTCTCGGTGATCGGTTTTGTACAAAGATTTTTGTATCCGTGGGGACCGGGGTCCATATGGCGCGAGCCTCTTCGACAAACGGAGATGTGTATGAGATAGTATATGGGCGCATAGTAAGTGGTATGCTTAGACCAGGATCAGGACTCGTGCAGTTTTGTTAGCGCATAAGTAAGTATCACCGCGAGTATTCGAACAGCCTACACTGTGGTCCTGTTCTACAACTTGGAGGACCTTATCACGTACATACATAGAGCGAAGCTCCTTCCCGGGGTGCGTAGCGAGCCGAGCACATGGCAAGATCTGCACGGAGACGAAAAATTCTTGATGGGCCGAATCTCGCACGAACCGCAGAAGTGGACCTTAAGCTTAAGTCCGCATGGGGCAACGCAAAGAAAATTGCAAAGAAATCTCGTTTCGCTAATAGAGTCGACGAAAGCTTTTGAGCAAAGTCATGAGTTGATGCTGAGTTGGAGGGTGACCTTTTAGTGGTTTAATTTTGAGAGTGGACGATGGAAGAAGCGGGTTAGACTCACGAAGACCATGACTTGGTTCAGGGTCGAGGTCCAGGGCATAGTGGCGTTCGGCAGTTGCCGAATAAAGGGCCGTGAAACGCGTCTTGACCCGCCCTAAACAGAGCGCGCTTGCTGAAGGGACAGTTGTTCGAACATTACGTTTGCACCATCATACTATAGAACTCAGTTTCTCATCCCAAGTTCCCCCTCATAGACATAATCTTGTGCTCATATGAATCCAAAGTACCCGAAACAGGATTTACTGTGGCATAGCAACCTAGCATGGGCGTGCATTGCCTCGTGGAGCTTTGCGCAGGCATGTACACTCCGTCTGATACAACAGTAGCCGGGCAGCACATCTGCGATAGAGAATACAGCACCTCAGCAATGTCTCTCTGCCTTCTCCTCGCACCGCTCTGTTTCAGACCAGTGGTTTGTGAAAGGCCAAGGGCCGCTACCAACGTTGTTTTGTTGAAATGATCAAGGAACTTGTCGACAGAACGAGGCCTAGGCTGAGTGCTGGGGCTCAGGAAGATGGGCTATGTGTACAAGGAGCAGCTCATGCCCAGGTGCGTTGCACTAGCCATCGGATATCGCCAGTGGAAGTGATGTCGATGAGGTATCACTATCTCAGACGGAGACAGAGAAGACTTCGCTTTTCCGGCCAAGATTCTTCACTTGATACCGTGGTTCAGGCATATCAACAAATCGAGGAGAGTACACACGTTGAGAAGAAGCGTTCTCGCACATTTTCCCGTTTAGCGTTGGTCCGGTGGTTGTCGCAACCTCGGACCCCAGAAAATCTCGTGAGACAACGCAACACCATTTGAGTACGTACGAACATGCATAGTAAAAGGTACTCAGTGCTTTGCGACAAAGGCGCCAGAGATGTTGTATTGAATCGCCTGTATTCACTAGTAGAACTCATCAGACTCTCCACTCATGTTCGTAAACCTGACAACCGTCGTAAGCTGTTCTCTCTGTATCTCCAGATCGCTCTGCTAAAGTCAGAAGGTCATTCAACAAAGTTAACAGAGACGGAAACAACTAGGTCATTCTCACCTGCGCCGATGCTCTCTGCGTGAGCGTGAGTTCGGTCCCTTCTGTACTGGCGGCCCCCGGTCTACTAAACACGGGTCGGTTCAACAGCGTATCTAGAAGCGTCTTCATGTGTTTTGTCGTCAGCTAGCACTTCATGTTTCCAATTCGCAGCTCGAAAGGTTGGATAAAGAAGGTGAAAAGAGAAGAGAAGACGAAGAAACGGGGAAGGGGCGGAGGTCGGAAGAGAAGAGCAAAAGAGAGAACAACACGCACCATCGAATACAGCCGCCCAATCGGAATCGCCAGCATCCCATACAGATTGCTGTCCGGCCACCGCAGGTACGAGGCGACCGCGAGAATCGCGAAGAGGTCGGCGGGGACGCCTGTCTGGATCGTGCACCGGATGAAGCGGTTGATGAGCATGTGGTAGCACGGCGGGCTCTTGAGCAGCCTGTTGCGCGATTTAATGAGGATGATGATGAGTGTGATTGTGATGTACGAGTCGGCGATGACGGCCGATACGGCCCAGGCCACGACGAGCCATTCAAAGGCGACGAAATCGGGAATGCTAGGAATACAGTTGTTCACCCTGTCGTCGCCTACTGAACTCGTGACTCACTAGCCAATGATAAGGCCCTTGAGCGCAACTCCAGCCCCAAAAGCGAATGCGATAGTGGATAGAACGAGTCCAACGATGGGGAGGATGCGGCTGTGGCTCAAGCGGTATATCCTATACATTGATACTTCAGCTATCCACTTATGGGTAAATTTCGACAAGGGGACGATTCAAGGGTGGAGAGATGCAACGACTTACCGCCACGCGAGAAAGCCTTGCGTTATGATGGCACACCCCTCGGTTGCGAACGACGTGATGCCGTACGCCCATGTCGACTCTGTCGGTTATCGGGGTGTTGGAGGAGACAGCTATCTGACGAAGTTAATTCAAGGCTCACCTTGCAGAGCGCTCGGATTCGTGTAGTTTGCCACTCTGATCGTAGAGGCTTAGTCGGTTGCGCAGATATATAGTCGATGGCTACTTACACGTAGAACCAAGCGGTATAGACAAGACTAGCCCATATATATGAGTAAAGCTTACAGCAAGGGCGTTGGATATTGGCTTACCCGACGCTATAGGTTGAGTCGAGGAGGAAGAGGAAAGATGTCATGAGTCTAGGAGTGTTCTCATAAGAGGCACTGTGTTTGATCTGAGTTGCGGATCACGCACTTGAGTGCATAGTGGTCGCCGAAGTCTGTTGACATTGACGTGGTTGAGCCCTGCGTTTAACAACAAAGAGATCAACGTTCACTCACTTGTCTTGAAGTAGGCAATGTATTGATAAGTGACAACACCGTAGAGAAAGGTGTTGACTGGGATGGATACACAATGAGCCTGCTTGACCGCGCTGTGAACGTCAAGAACGCTCACAGAATATACCAATGATCAGGCATCCTAGCGTTTCATCCATGAACAGGAGAGTCGTATCTTAGAAGCAATGGGATTGCGCACCGAGTGTAGCGCTGTGGTGGTCCATCTTGAGCTCATCCGGCGGCTTGCCAGCGGCCAGTGATCAGTCAACACTGGGGAAAGACAGAAGCAAAAGGCGAACAAGGACTACAGGTACTGCAACAAGCACACCGTGAGTACGACACTGCCCGGGCCGCGAGAAAGAAGCGTTGCTCGGTGATCGGCTTTATATAAGATTTCGTATCTGCGATGGACGGGTCGCGAGCTTCTCCGAGAAACGGAGATATGTGTGGGATGGTGTCTAGAAGCACGCAAAAGTGGTCAAGATACGTTCAGCGCCAGCTTGGTTGGCATACTGTACAGGTGAGGTTATCCCCGCGAGTATTTGAACTCATACCGTCGAACATGCGCCAACGCTTCGCTTTACCAGTCGGAGACCCCTTGTCATAAAGAGCAAGGTCCCTTCCAAGTTCTTGGTTGCGTACAGAGCTGGCCGAGCACATGGCAAGATCTGCATGAACTCTTTGTCGCAACAACGTGGGAGCGGGTCTTTAACTCCGCATGGAGTTATCGCAAAGAAAACGTTGTGCACAGAGTTTATGAGTTCAGCAGAAGCTTAAGTGGGCGTAGAGCTGGAGTGGTGCCTCATCTGTCCTCTAGTTTCGCGATGTCGATGGTCTGGTAGCCCAATTTGAGCCCAAGGATCATGGTCTGACTTGAGTTGGCCACAAGACGGCGGGGCGCGGTGGCGTTCGGTAGTTGCCGAGTAAGGAACAAAGGCGATGAAGCGCGTCTTGACCTGCCCTAAACACGGCGCGCCTGTTCTACGCGCTCTTTGGGTGGTCGCCTTCCCCTGGCACAGCAACAGCAAATTTGTCCTTCCTCATATCTTACAACATATCCGACCTCCAAGATGGTCTACCAAGTCTTCCAGGACAGCGTCCAAGTCCTTCCACTAGCAGATGTCACCCAAAGCGCAATGTCGGCGCCTACCTTGGACGCAGACGTCGACGAGCTCGATGTCATCACGCCCGCCAACTCCCTCGCTGTATCTGCCGTTCCCTCAATGCGCTCCAGTGTCGTCACACTTGTAGAAGATGACAATTCACCCCCTCCCAAGCTGCTGTCTCGCCGACAGAGCGCCCGTCAGCAGGGCTCGCGTAAGGTGTACATCGACGGCCTGCGCCCACAAAAGAGCCCTGAGCCGTCACCTGCACCTCAGAAGAAAAGGCCGAGGTTGAGCGAGCCGGCGGATGCATTCAGCCAGAAGAAGCAGAAGAGGGAGGATAAGAAAGCTGTGAGTCTCATACTCGTCCGTGCCCTATCACCCTCTGAACCGATTCATTTGTCCGAAAGACCACTGTAGTTATCAACGCGCGCAAAGCGAAAGTCGAGGCTTCTCGCAAACGCTGGCTACTTCGGCACCGGGACATCTTCGAACCTCTGCTCCCATCTTCCACGTTCTTTGACCATGTCGAGAATGACATCAACGAGACGGACGGCAACACATCGTACGTTCCGTTCCGCAAGATCGAGTGTCAGCCAGCACCTATTCAGGGCGGCGAGATGAAGGAGTATCAGGTGAATATCTCGCAAATTCCATTCTCGCGCCTGCTTGTCTCATGCCACTTCGTGACTAGCTTCAAGGCCTCGCGTTTCTCGTGTACATGTACAAGAATGGTGTGTATCATGCTCTTGCCTCCTAGATTGTCGATTGACTCGTGAGCAAAGGCATAAACTCGATTCTTGGAGACGGCATGTTTTCGCTTCCTTCCCGTCTCGACGCGACTAACCCGTGTCTAATCAGAAATGGGCCTCGGAAAGACGCTCCAAACACTATCCCTCTTCGCGTACATCAAGGAGACGGAGCCCAAGGGTAGGCCGCTCGACCGCGCTCCTGCCTGCCGGATACTTACCTGCGCCTTTTCAGACAACCATGACCCGCACCTGATCATCTGCCCCCTCTCCGTGCTTTCATCATGGCAAACCGTGGGCATTATCATCCCAGCATCTTCTATAGTCCCTCTAACGGCCACTACAGGAAGCTGCTCGCTGGCTTCCCTCCTTCCGCACCATCCGCATGCACGGCGCTGCCTCCGAGCGCGAACACATCAAGAACGACCTCAAGTTCTCGTTGGATACGAAAGGCGAGAAGGTCGACCTCGTGCTGACGACGTACGAGACGTTCGTCGCCGAGTCCTCGTGGTTCAAGACGCGTCGCTGGTTCTACTGTGTGCTTGACGAGGGCCACAGAGTCAAGAACGCGGAAACGAACCTTGCGGGGCAGGTGCAGGGTATCGGGGCACTGCATCGATTGAGTAAGTATTTTGTTTGCTTTCTTCCCCTAGTACGCCGGCTGACGCGGGAGAACAGTCCTGACCGGCACTCCCCTGCAAAATAACCTCACCGAGCTCTGGTCCCTTCTGCACTTCCTTCTCCCTGTGGTGTTCACCTCCGCCTCGCAACGCCTCTTCCACTCCGCTTTCGACCTCACCAAGGGCACATACTCCCTCCCGTTCCTACGCGCCGCGCAGACGCTGCTCGCGACGCTCATGTTGCGCCGCACGAAGGCGAGCATCGAGGCGGAGCAGGGTGGGCTGGGTGTGCCGCCGCGAGAGGAGCGGACGGTGTGGGTGCCGATGACGGAGGCGCAACGCTTCTGGACGTATAGGATTTTGACGCGGATGGATACGTTGGATCTTGGGGAGATTTTTACGAGTGCGAGTTCGGGCGGCGGTGTGAAGGGCGAGGTGAAGGGCGAGGAAGTGGGGAGGGAAGAGGATGAGGGAAGGAGGGAGATGATGGGTGTTATTAGGGAGAAGATGAAGGTGGCTACGAAGGCGGAGGAGGCTAACAGTGCGTTTCTGCCTTCGTTCCGGCTTTTTATTGGCTTCATGGCTGACACTCGGTGGGACGGTTAGGGTGGCGACGACTCATGAACCTCCTCATGCAGCTCCGCAAGATCTGCGACCAGTACGTGTTCTCCTCTACCTCTGCGAATATACTCTGCACGTACTAACTGACCCGGACGCGTGCAGCCCGTACCTTCTCGACGACGCTGCGCCCGAGCCCTACGTCAACGGCGAACACCTCGTCGCGTCCTCGTCGAAGATCATCGCCATCGACAAGCTCCTCAAGGATATCCTGCCCAAGGGCGAGCGAGTTCTCATTTTCTCTGTACGTCCTTCCAATCCCTCCTTTTCCAGTATCTGAGCTGAATTGGTGACAAAGCAATGGGTAACGATGTTGGACCTGCTCGAGGACTTCATGCACCTCCGCGGGATCCCGTATGGCCGTCTGGACGGGAGCACGGTGCGTGCGAGGAGGACGCTCGATATCAAGCTATTTCAGCAGGAAAAGTCGCGTATGTGCTCTCTTTGCTATCCCTCCATTACGGCATATACTCATTCTCGCGACAGCATACCAGGTGTTCCTCATCTCGACCAAAGCCGGAGGCCTCGGTGCGTCCTCCTTCGCTATGAGATCCTCTTGACGCCTGTTGCTGACGCAGGCCGTGATCTGCTGCACAGGCATCAACCTGACCAAAGCCTCGACCGTGATCATGTGCGACTCGGACTGGAACCCGCAGAACGACCTGCAGGCAATCGCGCGCGCACACCGCATCGGCCAGACCAAAGTCGTCAAGGTCTACCGCCTGATTTGCGCGGGCAGCGTCGAGGACCAGATGCTCGACCGCATTCGGCGCAAGCTGTTTTTGTCGGTCAAGGTCATGGGCTCCACGGCTGACCCGTCGTCGTCTCCTGCGGGCGGGGATAAGGACGGGGAGAAGATGGGCACGTCGGATGTGTTGGATATTCTCAGGAAAGGCAGCAGCGCGTTGGGGGAAGCGGGGATGGAGCTGAGTCGGTTTTTGGGTGCTTCGTTCGGCGAGGTGTTGCAGTATTCGAAGGAGAGGGAGGATGCGAGGGATGCGAAGATCCGCAGGGATGTCTCTTCGTCTTCAGTAGGTCCAGGTTTGGAGGGCGTGAAGATGGAAGATGGCGTCCAGTCCGAGCCGAACAATGGCGCGGACGACAAGACCCTTGTAGAGGACGCAGAGGCAGAGGAGCGCCGTTTGCTCAGCGGGATCGCCCAGGTGCAGAGCAGGCTGTTCGAGGGTCGGGTCGTAGGTGGCGCCAGCACCAAAAACGGGCGGCAGGACAACAAGCAGCTCGCGAAGGAGTGGAACGAACTGCAAAAACGTGCGAGGGTGGATAGGCTCGTCACCGTGAATGGGATCCAGGTCGTCGCGGAGAATCTGGGGCAGAGTGCGGTACGTCTCCAATGTCTGCACACGGAGCTGTTATGACTATGATGCTGATAAACTGGTGTGTTGCGTAGCCCGCGGTTGTGATATCCCAGCAGAAGAAGAAACGTGCCAAGTGGGAGACCGAGGATTGGTGTCTCCACTGCCGAGACGGTGGCGAGCTCGTCGTGTGCGGCCTGTGTCCTCGAGGTACGCTTCTCCTTCTACACCTTCGTTGACTTGTTGCTCATTTGTCTCTCCCTCGCCAGTCTTTCACGGTCGCTGTGCAGGCTACACGGCCGCTGAAGTGCGCCGTCTTCCACAGCTTCATTGCAGCCAGCACGAGTGCTGCCAGTGCAAACGCAAGACACAAGAAACGGGCGGCATGCTCTTCCGCTGCCAGACATGCCCGCAGGCGTTCTGCGAGGACTGTCTTCCCGAAGGCGAGCTCGACGCTGTTGGCGATACTCTTCCCGAGTTGTGCGTGCTACCCCTGCTGCTCCTTGATTTTGTGGTGTGCTGATGTTGTTTGGTCATATAGCTTGGCCCTGGGTTTCGGCACGCGGATGGGCGCATACTACATCCGGTGCGCGGATTGTCATGCACACTGGGAGAAGAACCCCAAGGCGCGGAAGAGCTGGGAGGAGGAGATGCGTGAGACGGAGGCGAAGCTTGCGAGCATGGATCCTGCAGATATCCCTTATTGAACTTTGCTTTCCTTGGTTTCTTTGTTGATTCGTTGACATGTAGATTGACTTTTGGTGACGGTCCAGACTTTGCTTAATACCTCTTGCTGTAGCTTACTATACCTTTTGTATTCTCCATGCGCTCATAATTACCTGTTAATCATGCTGTAGATCATACTGGCTCGTCTCGTCTATAGATTGCCTTTCGCTCGATGCTTAAACTTGTCTCGCGCGCTTTCCTCAGGAGCTTGACGGCATTCTTCCTTTTGGGTTCCTTGCAGTTGCTGTTGACCAGGACCACTTCACCAAGATCATATCAAAATTTAAGCTGGTGTACAATAGCGCAATGCATAAACTATCTACGTATATATGGAATACTGTTATATATGTATGTACCTTCGCGCTGTCCATTCACGCCCCCTCGGGCCTGCCCTCGGGCGCATACTACAGCTCATACGGCCCATCCTTGAGGCAGATCCTTTCGTCTCTCCATACACGCAAGTCTTTGCCGGTCGACCCTACTATCTGCACCTCGCCTGCGCCTGTGTCGCTCATCACGTTCGCGACCGACTGCTCATTGACGGTGAACTGTCTAGATGTAAGCACATCAACCCACGCATCTCCGAAGGCGTCTCCAAACGAACGTCCAGTTTGGAAATATGCGGCTATGACAGCCAGCAGACAGAAGCAGCCAAGGAACCCCACGAAAAAGCTGGAGACCATTCCGGCGGCCAAGCGACGGCGGGTGACGAAACCTTCGAAGCTGAAGTACTTCCATTCAGCTTGCGGCGCGTCGGTTGGGCCGTGTCCAAACGCCGGCGGTGGACCCGGAAAGCGGCCCTTTGCGAGCGCATATGCAGATGGAGTGACGGTACCAGGTACCTGGAGGACGCCAAATAGCTGAGCAGGCGTAGATGGCGACGCCAGCATGCCCCGGCGGGCTCGAAAGTACGTCGAGTGGAGAGACTCGATCGTCATGCGGGACGCGAAGGTCGGGGTTGGGGTAACGGGGCATGCTCGCTCGAGCGACTTGGACCTTTCCCGCTTCTGGGGATCGGGTGTCCCCTGGAAACGTCGCTTGATGGGCGCAAGGGCAGCGCCAAAGCTGGATACACGGCGATTGGGCATGATGAACACCTTGTGCTGGTCAAGGTGGCTTAGTTGCAAGGTGCATTGGAAGAATTGGGCGAAACTCACATCCCAGGGTTTCTCAACGTTGCTCGACAAGAACCCAAAGCGCTTTCGAGGCCCATGCTGATTAGCCGGTTTGTCCACCTTTATTGTAAGATAGAACGGATCAGTGTCAGTCATCGAGCTGAACGACAGCCCAACAAGACGAACCTTCTTCTGTGGCGACCTCGTGCCGATACTGATAGCCCTCCGCATCGCCCCACCGAGGCTCAACCGCTTGCGTCCTCGACCCCCGACAAGTCCCTCTCGCCCTTCTTCGAAGCTCCTCTCGGTAGTCCCGGACCGACCCGCTTGCTCATACTCATTGCCGCTCTCGTAGCCCTCCTCATCGTCTACGAACACGGGAGCGAAGCTGCGTGCATCCGGCGAGCTCGCTTCCGAAGTGTTTACACGTTGTCCCGCAGCGTGGAAGCGAAAAGGGTCACATTCACCGCCGGGCAGGTCGCTGTCCTCGTCGACGGCCGTCTTGGCTGAGGACACTTCGGAGTCTGCGTCGCAGCTGGTACCGTCGCCACCATATGAGTAGGCGGTGGAAGAGGCGGTATGGGAGATCTCGGAAGCCGTCAGTTTCGGGGACTCAAAGAGAGAGTTCACGAATGGGGGTTTCATCTATAGGAGGGTAAAATGGGAAGGGTGACATGCGGGATGGCAAAGAAGACTTACGTCTTAAGCTGCGCTGCGGATATCGACAACCTGCGCTCGTAGAGTCTAAGGAGGGCGAGGGTGATCCGGCTGGAATATAAGCGGTGCTGTTCACTGGACTGAATCGCGATACAGGAGGTCGTGTTAGTCACTGGAATGGTGGTGTTGGAGTGCAGTCTGTACGGTCTGGATCCTAACCATCGCAATGTGAGCCACCCTACCCGTTTTCGTCTGCCGGTGATGCGCAATATGAGGCTACACACCGTATCATGCCTGCGTATGTGCGCGCATGCCTGGCAGGCTGCGAATATGGACCTTGTGGTGGTCATGCTAACACCAACCTCTAGCCAAATCGGCTCTCTGTACCTGTACTGCAACCGCCTCTGCTCATTCGCCTGTAGTAAGACGTAGTGCTGCTGCATCAGTACGTAAAACACACTGTTCGCCCATCCCACTATCAACGTGACACAAGTCAGACCTTCGTAGTGAGCGGGTAAACGCGGGCTACTCACGACTAGAGTGAGCCTAAATAACTCACGCCCGTGTGATTCAAGCGACACATCCTCCGGCAGTAGTTTTCGGTCGCGAGCTTGAAGGAGATGGACGCGTCAGCCTTGCGTAAGTAGTCGGCTGGCGGATGATAAGCTCATGCGCATCTACCGTAGCCCAGATGAAGACAGATGGAGTTAGAGTGATTACGATGATGAACGGGATGTTAGACACGAACCAACGAACCTCATACTTGTCGACGTTGCCCACTTCCATCGGTACACTACAGCAAGCAGTATGACCTGAAGCACCACGGCTTCCGGCTACCCTTCAACTGATGTCTCGATACCTTTTCGTGGTTACAATGTCCGAGCGCGTCAAGCAAAGCCTTAGCAGTTCCATGAGATAACCTATAAGTCAGGCAAGGGTAACTGCATAGGATGGATGTCGTTGGTCATGAGGAGGTGGAAGAATAAAAATTCCCACGGCATTCGAACGCGTTCTGCCACTGCTCGTGGTCTTTGACACCGATGTACGCATACGGGCATCTCACAGAGACTCCATCTGGGTATCGTCCCTTGATCTACACGCTGTTGTCAAACATTCTAGTTAAGGTACTCTTTGTCAATGGGTCGGGAAACGTCGCAGAGAGCAACATCGTCCTCAGCTCACCAGCACCCTCGGGCCTCGGGTTCGTGCCACTACCCTTTCTACAGCGCTTAGCAGCCCTAACTGACTCAAGCATCTGATTTCTCCGCAGCGATCAGTCACGTCGGAAGCACCTCATAAACGCGAGATTTGACACTTTGACATGACATTGCCGTCTCGCGGCTTATCTGACAGCAACAGACAGCAACCAAGTTATTTACAAGGCCAAAATGAACGGTCCCGTCAGGACGACTGTATTGAAAAGATGCAACTGAATTTCTTTACTCCAAACACCCCCTATTCAAACCGCCACTGCCCGACGTCACGGCGCCGATAAACGGAAACACGCGTTGGGGCCAGGGAAGGTCCAAGCACGACTGCTCTCCCTCTCCTCCTTCAAAAGAGCGCACCGACAGGTGTAAAACGGCTACACAAAAGAGACTAGTCTGCTGGTCGCCCTCGGGAAACGCACAGAGCTCACAGGTACTCACTCGCTCACCGGCTCTGGTTGCAAGCACGTCTGCATGGAACATGCCCCAGTAGTCGGTGTGTGAACTCCCAAGATGTCTAATATACTGTTAAGCTGAGATGGTATGGACGACAGGATGTCTTCTTTTGGGTGTACTTTGTGAGTCTTATATCTTCCCCTCTACAATAATCGCCATTGATACTCCTGTCCCAGTCAACACATTTCTATTCGGTATAGTATCGCAAAGATATGTCGTTTACTTTGCTTCGGGTCATGGTGAGTCATCATGTTGAGCTTATCCAGCACTCAGTACGCTCAGAGATAAACCTTCAGCACGTCCCGAAGAGCGAAATACCATAAAGTACGCATGTCTTTCGTCTCTCAGTCCCTTATCGTTCTCTTACTTGGTCCTAGGATGATGGTCTCCCTACTGTGTCTCCTCGACACCGTCTTCACTATTTTGTCAGTCGTGAGGGTCAGGATCTTGCAGCGTCCAGTATTGAGTTAATTGACAGACAAGCTTATGGGGCATGGCATCTCATGTACGTCCACTACCCCCATTCCTTCATCAGATCTGAGACACCTTGTAGCATCGCTAACTACGGCAATGCATCGATGGGTTCAGGTGAGTACTTCTTGAAATATCTCTACATTCACTTGAATTGACGGTCCGTGAAGCAACAATACCTTGGCCCGTTTGCTTGAACCCGATTGCGACGGAATGTACCGCCATGGCGACGCAGATGTTTCTGACTTCGCGGTGAGATCCTATTCAGTCTTGACCCGCGTCTCCGATCACCATCGACTGACACCTCCCTGTAGCATTTGGCGATTGCACCGCAGCCATCTGCTAGTTGGAATATCCATTTTCTTAGCATCAATGTCTTTTGTGGTTGGTTTCGCGGGGGCCGCGGAGTTGCTGATATTCAGACTGTAAGCTTCCGCACTGTGTGGTGATTCAAGATAAGCAGACTGAATAACCGAAACAGGCACGCAGACTCGTATACTCAAAGGGGCGCTCGTGGCATTCTAGGCTCGTTGGTCATTTCATGGTCAGCCCTCCAGGTCGCTACAGACGTGTTCATTACAGGTAAATGTCCCGTCCCCGTCGACCTCTCACGTTCCCCAGCGACTTAACGCCGTCTGTTATAGCCAGTCTTATCGTCATCCTATGCAGGGCCCGCAAAGGCCTAGCTACTGCAAGCGCGCGACGAAACTACGGACGAATCATTGACACGCTCATTCACGGCTCCATTCAGACAGGCGTTCTTGCCGGGGGGTGGGCAATCGGTACTTTCGTCGCGGTGATTGCTTGGCCCCAAAGTGATCTCTCCGGTGCCATATCGATCTGTCTAGGCCGTATATACACGATTGTGAGTGTACATCTCATCTTCCAAATCGCGCGCTGATTTACACTTGGGACGTCCCACTTAGACTTTGCTTGACATACTCATGGGTAGCACTCGCGCTGGAACTGATACGGATGACACAACCTCAAGCATAGCTGGTTTACCGCAGGTGGGTTTGTTTTCATACACGCCCTTGTAATTGTGCGCTCATGGTCCTGCATCTCGTCTACTTGAACATAGCTCACCTCTGCCATCGGCGACCCGACTTTTGACGACACGGCATCCCAGTTCCCATAACACCATGACCATGCCGATCAGCACTCCGTCCACTTAACGTCACGCCCTCTTATCCATCTAGAATTAATGTATATTCAAGCTGACTGTCTATTGCTACCTGGCACACGCTCTGCTCCGTCTGTCATTGGAAGACGCCCTCTGAAGACAAATTCAGGCAACGAGGTTCATCGTGTGGCGTGCCGCTGAGACAGAGACGCTGAGGCAGCCTTTGTATGCTGTAGTTCCCGTCGATTGGGATACACAGATGTCAGACCTGTGAGTGAAGCGATGATCTCGAGTTTGGGCTAGACTCTCGAGGAATCTGCAGAAGATGAAGGTTGTCGAAGAGGTAGATGTATACAGTCAACTCCCTCTTAACCCATAGCCCTCCGTGGACACCCACAGGTATGGGTTAGCAGGGAGTATGGGTTTCGAGAATGTCCCAAAAATAGATGCATGAAATTCTAAAAATAAACGCACGAAATACGGGAAACAAGTCTATTTGGAAAAATCGAGAGTAGCCAATTGATCACGTCTAGATGAGCTGGCCTTGCCAGGAGCAACTAAACTAGTAATCTTCGACGATGCCATCCCCTCTGACACCTCTGCCCGAAGCTGACGAGTGAACGATCCCAGGACAACGTCGAGTTTTCGAGCGTTCAGATCATTCATATTGTCGAGACACTGTCCAATCACTGATGTAGCTTCCAGCACCTCTTGCCGCGTTGGGGGGAAGTTGCGCTGGTTCATCATCAATGCATCAACACCAACCTCAGACTCATCTGCATCTTTAACCCCCCGCCCTTTCCCTTAGTGACTATTTTCTTGAGCTTTTGAAGGCCTTTCTCGAGGACTTTTAAGTCGATTTCATCCATAAGCACTATGAAAATAAGACGTGTAGTTGATTAAGGACTGGCAGGATGGTACCGTGTCGCTACAGCTTGGAATGTATATCTATTGGGGATAACTATTGCTACTATAAGTTCCGAATGTATGGGTTTTTTCGCCCTCAAGCCCATGGGGTATGTGATATCAGGGAGTTATGGGTTTCGGGACTCATTTGGGTGGGACAAAACACGATGGGTAGCAAAACCCATGGGTTAGCAGGGAGTATGGGATTGGAGGGCTATGGGTTAAGAGGGAGTTGACTGTAACCCATAGTGCTGTAGCTTCTCCCACGAACCATCGGGTACGATTGTCCTCTGCTTCGCACATTGAGTTACCGCAGCTATCGGCCCTGGTCGGAAATGACATCCTTCCGCATCTGAACATTGGTAATTCCTATTCAAGTTCAGATACTATGGGCGGCAAAGGTCCTCCAAGCTTTCAACGGCGGAAGATGCCGGGACGTGACTATGTACATTGAAAGGACGGAGCCTGGATTTCCTTACCGTAAACAACCCCCTATTGAAACTGTTACGGTTTGACGTGCCAAGCCGATCCCGTGCGCAGGGAGAACATCGATGCGCACATTGACGGTGCTAAATACCCTGACTGTTACACTGCATGCGCTGGCACCCCCTCCGCCTGTCGGTCATTCCTAAGAAGTTCTCTGTGACAGAGGCTTGAACCACATCTGCATGGAGCATGTCCAGATCATCGGTGTGTGGGTTTGCATTATGCGTTAATTTTGTCGAGCTGAAGTAGTCTGGATGACAGGGTGCCATCTCACGGGCGTGCTTTGTGAGTCATGCATCGTTAGTTCTAAGCTCATCATCACTCATACTCCTGCGTCAGTCAACACATTTTTGTTCGGCATAGTCTCGCAGAGATATGTCACCTACTTCTTATCCGGTCATGGTGAGTGGTGGTATTAGCGTGTATCATACTCTGCCAGCTGAATTTCAACCTTCAGCACGTTCAGAGGAACAATATACCGTGAAGTACAGTCATCCTTCGGTATTTTGTCCCGAAATATCATTTTACAATACCCTAGGATGATGGTTTCCTTACTTTGTCTTCTAGATACCACCTCTACAGCTTCGTAAGTTATCAAGTCGTCCGTTTGCTCGCAATGGCAGGTCTAAGCGTCTTCACAGTCTGATTTACGCGGCATGGCGACTCGCGTACGTCCGTTGTTCCCATCTCTCCGCCAGGTCCATGACACGATACACCTCTACAGCATCGTAGACTACAACAATCCATCTGCGCTAATGGGCGAGTCTCATAGATTCCCTCCGGTCACCTGAGCTGACAATCTGAGAAGCAATAACACCTTGGCCCATCTGCTTTAACCCTATTGTTGTTGAGTGTACTGCCATGACAACCCAAATGTTTCTAACATCACGGTGAGGGGTCAATAATTAGCGGCGTCTTCGACATCACTAGCTAACAATTTCTGCTAGCTTATGGCGATTACGCCGTAGTCGTCTGCTTGTTGGAATCGCTATCGCTCTAGCGACAATGTCCTTTGCAACAGGCGTGGCAGCGGCGGTGGAGATGCTGGTCACAAGATTGTAAGCTTCCACTGAGCACAACAGTCCTAGAGACCCTGATCAAGTAACAAACCAGCCAATCCAACGCTCATAGAGGGCCTCAAGGATTTCTTGGCTCCTTGATCCTTTCCTGGTCAGCCCTGCAAGTCGTCACGGACGTGTTTATTACAGGTAGTTTTATCACCACTGCTGTTCTTCATCATCTCTCAGCCTCTCATGACTGCGAATGCCGTATAGTCAGCCTCATCGTCATCCTCTGCCAAGCCCGAAAGGGTCTGGCCATTCCAAGTGCACGGCGAGAATACGGAAGAATTATCGACGTGTTCATTCATGGGTCTATCCAGACGGGGGTTCTTGCCGGAGGGTGGGCTATTGGTACTCTCGTCGCGCTGATTGCTTGGCCCACAAGTGATCTTTCTGGGGCTATATCAATCTGTATGGGCCGAATATACACAATTGCAAGTACATATTTCATCTTCCCAGCAAGTCATAACGCTGATTTGAAGTGACGCATCGCCCGCTCAGACCTTGCTTGACATCCTCATATGTCGCCCTTATTTTAAAGGTGATATTAGAGAGGGGACCACAAGCACTAAATCGTCGCCGCAGGTGAGTTGGCTCTCGAAAGAATCTTACGCTGACTTTCCTTCTTACGCAATTCCAATATAGCTCACCTCAGTCGTCGAATATCCGACCTTTGAGGCCGTAATCAATCCTTAAGACAACAGCAGAAGCACTGTGCAGCTATTTCAACCATCGACCCATGAGCGCGAGGTCACTGGTTAACGGGATTCTCAGATACGCTATTGTAATTGTGTCCCCGCTCTACTGCATCTTATCATGTTGATGAACATAGCTCACCACCGCTATCGGAGACCCAACTCTTGATGCCATGGAATCCCGATACCATAGCATCGTTATCACGATGACCAGTAATTTACCCATCTAAGGTCGTCCTCTCTTTGTCGTTTAGCATCATGAATCGTCAGTCTTCATGTTTACCGCGACCTAACGCACGCTTTGATGACCATGTGTAACCGGCAGAAGTCCTCCAAAGCTAATTATATGGCAGCGCAATTTGAATTGGGTCCATAATGTTCCATCAGCTGTTTCATCGTCCCCTGCGGATGCGTACCGTGATTCGGCGCTTATCTCCTTCATGGCCTTGGCTGGTAATGGCTGGTATTCACTTCGTAGCCAATTTAACTACCACGTCTCACATCGTTCCATACAGATCGTGCCTATCATCGTGGGCTTTTAGTGTCTCGATGTGAGAATTAATCTGACCAACTCATAGGGCATTACTTTCTCTCTGATTGTCATCAGAATGGGTCTAGGTGTATCGGCGGAGATGTACCTCAAAGCACTGAAAGACAGAGGCGACGCCGGTGGTAATGTTATAGGACCCACCACCCTCACAGTAACGTCTATAGTTGCATTTTCTCAGGGATCAGTCGGTGACATTGAGGAGGAGGAGTCCAAGATCACAGTTTGAGGTTTAGATTCTAATAGTTGTGCCTTCAAGTGAGCGTAAAGTCGATCGGTCCCTTGAAGTCACATAGTTTGAGTTCGTTGCTGTCCATTCGTTAGCCGTGAAGTACGGATAGGCCGATGTAACTCAGAAACGTAGTATATACGTAATTCAGTAAACAGTTAGCCCACTACTATATTTTCCGCAGTGGCAACCGCTTACTCTCGCAATGAGCTATGGAGCTAAAGACTCGGCCCTGTACACACGAATTGTACCCAGTTCCCTCTAGCTATGCGACAGCGTCATCACTGACAGAAACTCCTTCAAACAAGTTCAGTCATACGTAATACAAATTGGAAGGCTGTTCAGAGAAACCTACTTAAGAATGGTACCCGAAGAACATGCATCAAGTAGAGGCCAGGCGCGGTCATGAGTCACGCCAATCCCAAGCGCGACCCAGAATACAGGACTCTGCGGTCCATATTATCCGCGACATGCCTCTAAGCTACACTTGGGTAATCATTGGCCCTCCTAAGATGGGTTCAAGAGACGCCAAAGACGAGGAAACTTTGATGCAAGACCAGGGCTCTGTACTGGAACACAATTATCCGAGACTTAGCCATTTCTTCACGACCTCCTTGGCGAGCGGTGCAGCACCAGTGGTGACAAGGATAAGCGAAAGGTTGTAAGCTGCCTCTCGCGCAACCCCTATATCAGCCCCGGGCTACAGCGCGAGTAATGAGTTCGTCTTTCGGAAGCAAATTGGGAGCCAAAACGCACCTCTTTGCGCTTATCTGCCAAAACGAGTACCCGTTCGTAATGCGTTACTGCCTGCGAGTGCAACCCTATAACAACGCTCAGCCACTTGTTCGTCATGCATATGAAGACAAAACGATAGAACCAACCCAGTTGCTGGAACGCCCTCCCAAAGTTGAAATCCACCTCGAGCATCGTTGCGTCGTTAGCATTGTACGTCGAGCGGCGGACGTCTCTGTATTTGCTGAGGAACCCAAACGCCTGCACGATGAGATGGTGCCTATTGTCCGCTTGCCTCTGCATCGCTCGCCCGAGAGACGCACTTGCAATCGAGAGGTGCAGCACGGGGTCGATTGGGCAATACTTTACTGCGTAGAGCAGGTAGACTACCGGAAATCGTCGGTAAGCGAAGAAAAGAGACGATGTCAGGGTGAAGCGAGACACGCACAGATTGCACTCTGATAGCTCTTCCCGGCTACGCACATCTGGCCATACAGCGCGAGAGGTATCGGATTCTGTTTCTTCGGAGGAACTGGCTGCTTGACTCTTGCCAGATTCGAGTCTTTGTCGTCCTGTTGCTCTTCTCTCTCTTCTGGTCCGTCCTCACCTTCTTCGTCGTCATCGCCGTCTACAGCAGCGGCGCTACCTCCGCTCCTATTCTTTTCAGTCATAGTCCACCGTCCTCTGTGCGACCTCCATGCAAGCCGACCGGGTTCTTTCACAACTCCATCGCTGATTTTGATCTCCCTCAATACATGCTTCTGGAGCGTACTGCTCACAAAGGCATCGGTCTTGCCACCTCCAAGGCCTGCCGAGAGCGTAGCGAGCAATAAACGAAAAGGCTCGTTGTTGAACTGATGGGTATTGATCAACTTGCGCGCATGAATGACGATGGTTGGAGGATCGTCTGCGGCCAGGGCGCATGCTTTTCTCGCATAATGTGAGGCCTAGCCAGCAAAGGAGAAGTTCGTAGCTCACTGATAAGCGCGAGACGAATGGTCGTCTGGGATTCCAGGCTGCGATACCCACTGGATAGGAGGATGTGCGCAAGCACCTCCTCTCCATGTTTGTACTCTCCTCGTTTTGTTAGTATGAAAGCGTACTGAAAACCGCCTTTTGTCAGCGTCTTGGTCACAGTTGTAGACTCTTAATACCAAAAGGAACGAACCTGCATAAATATACGCAGCCAGTCATCAAATGTCACCCCACGGAACGAGTCAACTTCTTTCTTGTGCCTACGAGACTTGTCTTGCTCTATCTCCATTCCGTCAGTGCTCAATGCCGACCATCAACTCGGAAGGACATACCAACAAGCTCCAATCTAGACGCCATCCGCTCCTCATCTTTCTCCTGGCCATGCCTCCTATGCTGCGGGAACATACCCTTGAACCCTTGATCCTGTTAGAGCCAACTCAGTGACTATTCTTTAAGTTCTATAGGATTTAGACCTACCCTTGATGCCAAGAATAGATTCCTCGTTTCCCGAAACATCTCCACGAGCTTCTCGGCCTCGAGCATCCACTCGCGTTCCGCCACCTCATCATATGCCCCCCGCTCATCTACGTCCATAGCGTCTGCGGAGCTCATGTGACTACCGCCTGTGACTTGCGGCCAGAGCTCGAGGAGACGCTTGTGGCCCTGGATGACCTCCCGCTCACGTTGCACCTCCAGCTCGCGTAGTTGTACAGTGCTCAACCGGCCTCCTTGTGATGGCCTATTGCCTTTCGTCTTCCCGGCGGCAGTTTTCTCTTCGAACAACGAAGTGCCTGGTCCTGGAGTTGTCTCAGGGGTGACAGTGCTGCTGATGCGACTGTCGGTCGCGGGGCGACGTTTACGGGAGTCAATGACTGGTGCGTGGCATACATGAGTTAGCTCAAGGTAAAGTGGCATTCGATCTGGCGACCCTTACCTTGGTATACGAGCGCGAGTGCTTTGCGGGGCTCATCCATGATTTCATATAGCTCTGCGAGCTTCATCTTCGCGTCGTTGTTCGCCGGATCTGCATCAATAACTGCCCATTTCGTTGACTTTCCAACTCGCACAGGATACAGCGAAAATACGTACCTTGTTGATAAACCTCTGCTGCTTCCCTCAATCCACCCGTCATCCGACGACACGTCGCTACTTGCAGTAACACGTACATACTGCTCGTCTAATGGCCCAATAGATGAACAAGTTAGCACCAGTTCGAGGCATGGAGAAGGATTCGGCTCACGGCTGGGTCTGAGCCCAAAAGTTCGTACACAGGCCCTGCTTGGTCGTAGGTTTCTTTTTCAAAGTACGCGTCTGCGAGTTCGCCAAATAGGGGCGCATAGTCGAGTGGGTCCTGGGTGAGGACGATGTTTGCGTGAATCTAAGCGGGTAAGACGTAAGCATCAACCGTAGTGCAAACGGTGGATAAAGGAACAAACTTTGCCCTCATCAATGTCGCCCAGTTTAATCCGCGCGACTGCTAACCGATGACGCGCGTTTATATCCAGCGGGTAGTACCCTGGTTGCGGGTCACCCTCTCGAGTGGCACCTCCCGCTGATGCCAAACTCTGCTCGAGGTTCCCTAGCGCAATGTCTCCCTCACCCTGCATGCTGACTTGAGGGTGAGAAAGAGGAGGCGTGTGCATGGGTAGGTCAAATTCTCGGTCATCCTCACAGCCATCCCAGAACTTCTGGGAAGCGCGGCCCTGTAGCCAGCGGCATCCACGACGTATCGTTTCGATGGCACGCGCGTATTCTGAGAGGGTGTTGTACAAGTCTGCGAGGACAAGGACGTCGAGGAAACCGAATAGCTCGGCTTCACTCTGTGGCTGGTTCTGTGACGAACTATCCCCAAGGTCATGAAGCATCTCTGGGGCGATATGCTCGACTGGAATATGGGCTGGAGGTTGCGCCGAGGGTGGACCAAGTGGATAAGCGGTTTGATAGTGGTCGAACGCACGCTGGTACATCGACGCGCAGAGAGCAAGCTCGCCTGCGTCGATAAGGATCGACCGTAGTTCAGCGAGAACAGCCATGTCGTGTGGGTAGTGCTTCAAAATTGCGGTGAACGAGTGTCGAGCCTAGGGTTTTGTGCGCATATACTCAGCTCTCCCTGGTCTCACGAAGAGGAACACAATGCGTACAGTACGTATCTCCAGCAGTTCCTTGGCGAGTGTCGCACGGTCCCAAAGTGCGTTGACATTCGAGGGATCGAGGCTGTACAGCTTTCCATAGCAGTACAGCGCCTGCTGTCCGTGACCCATCTCCCTATATGCACCTATTTAGCGACTCTCGGAAGGCCAAGAACGCAGCGCATACAATGACAAGAAGAGACACACCTGGACTGAACAGCCAGTCTCTCCCACTCGTCAGCGTCATGCCTCAAATGCGCGGCCATGATTCGCAGCTGAAGGGCCCTCCCGTGGTCACCGGCATCAGAATAGCACTGAGCTAGCACTCCCCATGCAGCGGTCGCTCGTGGTTCGATCCGTATCACCTCTTGCATGATACGACTAGCCTCAGCGTTGTTTCCGTCGACATATGCCTGATTTCCCTCTCCGATAAGTGCACGGACCTGGTGCGATAGTGGGGGGCCTTGGTGGCGGCGTTTCTATCAGTGACATGTTTGCGTCAATAAAAGAGCGTACAAAGCCGTGGGAGCTACGAGCTGAGATGTCCCGAACGGAGAAGAGAAAGATTCGAATATGGACTAGATGCATACCTTGCGTAACTTCTTTCTCCCGACCCCAGAGGCCTCGCGAAGGTCGTCGTGAAACTCGGCATTGCGCTCTTCAATATTGATGTCCCAGTCCCTACTCAGGAAAGAGGAGTCTTCCGTAACGTCGTTCGACATGCGGATGTTCTGTACGAGTCGACTGCGTACAGGCGGTAGAGGAATGACGTGAGGTAGGAGCCATGAGGGAAGGTATATCGAGAGTGTTACATACTCAAAGTCTCCGTTGATCTCTAGCTGAACACCCTGAGGGATATCTTCGACCTCCTCTTCCTCTCCTTCCTCGCCATCGGCCGAAGCTGCAGTTTCTGCGTCTTCAGAGTCGGTGGCGTCTTCAGGGTCTTCTGATCCCTCTGCATCGGACTGGTCGTCTGAGGGCCCACTGTTAGCATACTGCACCAGAACACAACATATTCTTACAGAGCTCTTCTTCATCCATGATCACTCAGCGGATGGTCGATACGCGTGAGGAGTCGCGTCGCGGAGCAAGGGCGAAACGCGGGAAAATGCCGGAGCATCGGCGCAGGACAACTGCAGCCGAACTTGCATCTTATCTTGCGTCTTTCGTCTTACACCGACCATAGACACCACCTCGATCGTTCGTAAATGATCCCCCGTGTCATGAGCTGGCGAGTTATCCTTGTGTATCCACAAAATGAGGCATAGTTACAAACTGCATCGCAGTTTTACGTCACATAGGGGAGCAAGTACATCAGGTCGATCGTTTATACAGGTATCGAGTCTCAGAGACCATTTGTCGTCCTCAGCCTTAACAACCCTCACAGCTTCCTCACTTGAGACAAAAGCAGAAACTTGGGTTTAGGTATGACCCATCATCTTCGACCCATATCGATTCCCAATGGCCACGTGAGCTAGCACGATTCCCGGCTTGTCGTCTTCTGAACGCTCTATCCTTTTCATGCTTAGGCTCAGATTCCTCCTCATCGGATTTAAGGTCTTCCTCACTCGCGCCAGGTGGATCCCGCGCATAAAACAGACGCTGACAGAAAGGATGACCTTTAGCTTCATCTCCTCAATAACAGTTTGAAGCACTCACCTCTGTAGCTTTACATGTTGACACATCAGCGGTCCGGCGCTTGTTGCGAGAGCGAAGTCTTTGGACAATGCTCGCTTTCGGACCATCTTTTTTAGCCGACACAATCCTCGGTACGTTCTGGCTCTCCCTGTCTGGCGTTATCTTGGAAGTAACGAAAGGGCCGAGGAATATCTTTCGTACGTGACACCAAATGCCATGAGACTTGCCACATACGTCATCGTCGCGAGCATGGTTGCCTGACACACTGGACGATGACACGGACACCCCTGTCGCTTCCACATCGATGTCAATCTGTGAACATGACGTTCAAGTTGAGAATGAGCGAATCGCCATCAAACTGGTAGTGTGCCATACGCACGTTGCGAATGGACTCAAGCATGGCCATATGCGCCGATCGGGCTTTCTTTGATAGCACTGCCGGTCGCTACGTCCATGTTAACAACAGTTCACACTGCAAAAATTTCACCATAACTTGTGCCCATTTACTTTAAATAACTGGCCCGGTTAGTTAAAATAACTTTATCATAACTTGCCGGGATTTATCCGGGTGTGGATACACATTGTATTTTAAATAACATTTGACAGGTTATGGTAAAGGTGGGACACGCAGTTTTGACAGTTATCTTAAATTGTAGTTTCTCACGGCTGTCAGCCATGTCATTGCTCATCTGTTTATTTTAAATAAAATGGAGTTAACATAAATGCGGATAAACTCCGCATTTGGATGGCAACAATCAAAGTCTGGCCCATGATGGTCAGAAACCAGACAATGACCCGGCAATGACTAATCATATGCTGGTCAATGCCAGGTCAATGGCCAATCAATGGCCAATCATTTGCCAGTCATTTGCCAGTCAATGGCGGGTTAATGGCGGGTTAATGGCCAAATAGAAAGTTATTATTTAGTTAGAGAAATATGTTTTTAATCCCT
>NW_006913070.1:845327-846003 GCF_000271625.1 Coniophora puteana RWD-64-598 SS2 | reverse complement strand
CCGGTCAATGGCCAATCAATGGCCAATCAATGGCCAGTCATTTGCCAGTCAATGGCGGGTTAATGGCGGGTTAATGGCCAATCAATGGCTGGTCATCAAATTTTTATGTGCAATAAAAACCACTTATTTACTCTAAATGATCAGACTAATTACCAGCTATTTGTGATAAAAAGGAAGGGAGTACTATGGGACTTTAGGATTCATGTTGTTTGTGAAGTGAGGGATTAAAACATATTTCTCTAACTAAATAATAACTTTCTATTTGGCCATTAACCCGCCATTAACCCGCCATTGACTGGCAAATGACTGGCAAATGATTGGCCATTGATTGGCCATTGACCTGGCATTGACCAGCATATGATTAGTCATTGCCGGGTCATTGTCTGGTTTCTGACCATCATGGGCCAGACTTTGATTGTTGCCATCCAAATGCGGAGTTTATCCGCATTTATGTTAACTCCATTTTATTTAAAATAAACAGATGAGCAATGACATGGCTGACAGCCGTGAGAAACTACAATTTAAGATAACTGTCAAAACTGCGTGTCCCACCTTTACCATAACCTGTCAAATGTTATTTAAAATACAATGTGTATCCACACCCGGATAAATCCCGGCAAGTTATGATAAAGTTATTTTAACTAACCGGGCCAGTTATTTAAAGTAAATGGGCACA
>NW_006913070.1:790365-845307 GCF_000271625.1 Coniophora puteana RWD-64-598 SS2 | reverse complement strand
ATTAACCCGCCATTAACCCGCCATTGACTGGCAAATGACTGGCAAATGATTGGCCATTGATTGGCCATTGACCTGGCATTGACCAGCATATGATTAGTCATTGCCGGGTCATTGTCTGGTTTCTGACCATCATGGGCCAGACTTTGATTGTTGCCATCCAAATGCGGAGTTTATCCGCATTTATGTTAACTCCATTTTATTTAAAATAAACAGATGAGCAATGACATGGCTGACAGCCGTGAGAAACTACAATTTAAGATAACTGTCAAAACTGCGTGTCCCACCTTTACCATAACCTGTCAAATGTTATTTAAAATACAATGTGTATCCACACCCGGATAAATCCCGGCAAGTTATGATAAAGTTATTTTAACTAACCGGGCCAGTTATTTAAAGTAAATGGGCACAAGTTATGGTGAAATTTTTGCAGTGTCAACGAGATTGCCAACGTTTTATATAACAACACGTGGACTTACCTTGAGAAATGACTCCAGCGAATCTACGCTATCAGAAGGTATGGGTGCAGTAGGACTGCGCTCCTCTTTAGCTGACAGGCTGGATGCTGACTCATGCTCAGGCTCTTGTGCACTACCATTTCCTACCTCGCCGTTTTTGCTATCTCCCTCCGCACGCCGATGGCTATGTTTGTGAACGTCCACGCCGTGGATGCAGTCATCATCGCTATTTCCATGCACGCCGTTCTCATGAATACTCAGCTCCGAGTATGGCACCTTCTCTGCAAACGACCCATGGATTGCTACGACCGACGTATCCAACAATTCTGTGGGATATTTGGTCATCACATCGTGCAGATCTATATGTGACGGTCAGTAACAATGTTCTCTTAGACTTATCATTCAGTGAACACGCTCACGTTGGAGTCTCACTATACCCCGCGGCGGATGTGCTATTCCTAAAACACGCTGAAGATAATGCTGTTGATACGTTGTTTCCGCAATGGACCTGGAATCGTCGGCGCTTGGGTGCCTGACTGATGCGTCCATGATATACCGAGTTGAGATCTGTATCAGATCGAATTTTGCCTTGTCGATTTGGGCTTCAAATTTGGTGAACACAGCCACGACAGGTACTTCATCATCGTGAGAGGGATTTAAAATACAAGCTACATTGGAAGCTCACATTTTCTCGAAACTTCGTTCATGAACGAGAGTTCTACATCTGAGAGAGGACTTATGTTGTTCATCGGGATGCAAAACCTTTGGAAAACCCTCAACTGTGCACTAATAGGAACATGAGACTGAACGCTCACCAGATAGCATGCAGTCTCTCTGCCGTGGAGGGTGCAGACTCGCGATTGCACATAAAGTGACGAATTTGTCTAATATCCTGCGAGGAGGTGCCTTTGGCAGTATGAAATACAAATCGACTCCCAGGGTACGTTATTTGGTGATAGATATCGTGAAGGCCACGCTGATGTCCTTGAACTCAACGCCGGACGGGAAATCTTTTAGCATGCTTACCTTGCTAGATCTCAGAATGATATCATCGTACGTGTCGCCAGTGAAGAAGCTCAGAGCATTTTCCTGCGAGCATTGAAGTAGAAGACGGCTGAAGTTGGAAGATTTGAGCAGAGACGCACTTACTCGAAGATTCCCTGCAATTCCGGTCAGGCTTATCTATCGGATTGAGGCTAATTTAATTCGGACCTATGTCCCGGTACCCGCATGGAAGACGTACATTTCGACCCCCCTTGTCATAAATGACAGGCTTGGTAGCGTTATCGGGATTGCAAACCTTGCTGAGGAGTGTGGCTTTCCCTGAAGCCGCCCTTCCTACAACCAAAATGCGACATGTGGGGTTAACGCCGTTCATGTCACTTGGATTGCTCGCGCCCGCACTCTTCGCCACGTTATGCAATACGAAGCAAAGGCAAAATTCAGAGTTCAGGACGTCCTCTACCCAGAACACAGCGAGCAAGGCCCGAGTGTTAGTGGGGAAGCTAAGAGAGATGGGCACGAAACTATGAGAGAAATAGCTGTGCTTGTTAGGCTTATAGAGTTACTGTCCAAAACATGTTGAAAGTCCGCTGATAGCCTGCAACACGCGTTTTCCCCAGATCTCCCCAGATCCAAGTTCGGTTCAAGTTTCGTGTTAATGAAAGGGGGTAGGGAAGCTGCACGACTTGGGTATTCCTGGGGGCTAACTTTATTTTAGCGCACTTGCAATCGCTATCATGATACGATTCACAACACCCGGTCTTGCAGCTCTGCTACATTCCGCTGCTCGCACAATCCAGGTTTATATGTTGTAAAGAAGTCAGCGTTGCCTGTCACGCACAGACCGCTCATACCATTGATATTGGCCCCATAAAGTCCACTATTCAGTCATTCAATCGGTTTCGTAGCCTCGAATGTTTTACAGAGTCTCATCCGCGGAGTTTGGCTCACCGCTCGCAGTAATCTTCGGAGGAGCATCTGCTGTGAGCTGTGTCTGTGATACGCTGCGCTCGTGGCAACCCACAAAAATAAATCTGATCAACTACGTTGCTATGCATGTTATCTTCTCCTGTGTTTTGGGTCTAAATGTCCTGGCCATTCTAGGAACACGATTTCATGTCGCGTACCTGACATAATCATACACATGACTTACAAATAAGGAAGTTCGTCATTTTGGAACCATTCCAGGCGAAGCATAGGCAGAATCCCTTATTGTTCGATCGACTATCATCGGACTAATAAGTAGCTCGGTCTGTCTAGGAGAGACTAGGCAGAATCGTGTTTTACCGTGCATCGATCCATCATCCACCCATTCCCAGTGGCCACGTCCACGGCTACTGTCATGTACAGCATGACTCTTAGGTCGTGTCCGTGTCTGGAAATCTGTGCCACCTTCACAACGGCCCTCTTCATGGTCAGAGTCGTTGTCGGACTGAACATCCGCTCGAGAAGACTCTGGCGCGGCATACAGACGCTAACCGAGTTACACATGTCAGTTCTCGTCAATACGCTGAGGCACGATGCGAATTAGACTGACCTCTTTGGCCTTTGCAGCATACACCACGACAGGTCGACGCAGCGAAGAACGAAGGCGTGCCAGAGAGCTAGGTCGTTGTTTAGTGTGTCCAAGGCATGCGCATGCCTCAGAGTGCGAATCCATGCTTGGACAATGGACCTCGCCAGTTAAAATACCTCCTTTACATCTACGTGATCAGCCCTTTTCGCGCATCAATAGGCTTATGAGTCCATGTGAGCCTTTGTGTCTCTTCTGGATACCAAAACCGTCGATCGAAGAGGTCTCGCTGTGAAGGTTCATCTATAGGTTTGTTCAGCCCCAGGAATTTACAAAAAAGAGAAACCCAGAAAGAGACGCACGTCCACGACAGAGTCGAGCATACAAGCATGGGTGGACTGGTGCCTAGTCTTGGGAGGTATCGTAGCCGGCCTCTGAACAATCATGGCGCCGCTAAGTTTTATAAACATGAGTCAGAAACCAAGATTAACCTCACATTAAGAAACGACTCGAGAGAGTCGGCGCTGGGAGATGAGTGCCACCTCTTGGACCTTGACTCGACACCCATGTCTTCGGTTTCGCTTTCATCACTACTCTCATTGTCTGCACCATCGCTGTTATAATCAATCGCTCCCGTATCGCAAGGTCCCTTCGGAGAAGCACTAGGCTATCTGTTATGTGGAGGACGCTGTTCCACCGGTACTGTCGTCTTTCCATCTGCCACCACCCTATATCTTCATCCTGATTCATTGTGGTTAGTGAAGGAGTTTGGTCATCTGGTGGAGATGCAGACTCTTCTGCGGGTACTACTGCCCCATCGGAAGTATCATGAATATTTCCCCCCTTCCCAGTCTGTGTCTGAGCGAGAGATACCTTGTCGGACCCACTGGCGACATTTGACGGTTGTAGTACGCACCTGAGTCCGAGATGTTCCTTGTGCACACAATCCATCCCCAAGATCCCTAGAATTGGCCTCGCTCTGTCGACAAGCTCCTTGACCCAAAGTACCATCGTTGCTAGCAACTCCTGGCCTCTCGCGGATCGCTAGTCTGCGATATAGACCTGGGTGAGTAGAAGGGAAAGACATTGCTGATGTGTTGTGTTATCCGCCGCACCTGCATTGCCCACCTACTATTTTATAAGACAGAGTGTACATGCCGGCGCAAAAGCTGAGCGAGGCGATGCACGGGCCCGTGCTGATTTGCCATGCTGCAAGACCACATGTTTCGGGTAGTTTTAGGCTTTTTTGGATTTTTTTTACATATGAGCACACGAGTGTGTCCGTAATGAGGGGGGATTTTGGATGAGCCATCGAAGAGCGGCTGAGTTAATAACAGTATTAGTGTTGGGACCGGTCTTCGGTTGTTGGATGGTCTTTGACGATTGTAACTCCGCCTGCAGTTACACATGCGACCCTAACCCTAAGGTACACTTTTCTTATCGTAACGTGTGAGTCTTAGTAGCTGGCGGTAGGCTGGCGGCACCAGCCTGAGTAGGCTCGTTCCGCCGTTACAGTGGGCGCTTGCCTTCGTTATGTTCAAACACCTCAATGGACTATCAACATAATGTTCATGTCCACACCGGGCAGTTTCGGTAAACACTTGTTTTTGAGTAAACCGTAAGGAGCACGTCACAGACTTAGAGAGTACCTAGTGACGTGTTGATACAACCGACATAGCAGATCGCTACGGCTGAAGTAGCACTCTGATATCAGTAGGTACCTTCGATTTGAGACGCAATGGGTCTCCCACAGAACATGATGCAACACTTGAAATCCGAAAGCTGAAAATTGCCGCCTTGTGCGGCGTTGTTATGTGAGTATATCCGATGGCCATGAAAAACCGATGCTGACCCATGCAACTAATACCAAACAAAAATGAGTGGCGCTTCGGCCTCATTGTAGCGCCGCGTAAGCATAAAATTACCGCAGAGGTGGATTCACCACGTTTAACCTTGGGTTTGGGGCCTTGACTTCATCTTAGCGGACTCAAAGGTTGAAACTTCGGGCGAGAAAACTCATGTCATGCCCCAAACAACCATATCTCGAGAGGTCAGCGTTGTATCTCGACCTATCAGCGCTATCAATAGGTGCTAGGGATGCTGTCACTATCAAATACTGCTTGCATTCTTGATCAAACTTGTGACTTGCTGTAAAGATGGGGTCGGCGACCTGATAAAAGCTAGTGAATGCATCGATATTTGAGGGGGCGGCGCAACCATCATCTATCCACCGGACAGGTTATCAGGATCAGACTCGGGGCATTTACACCGGACCGAACCTCCATTGTAGCATGATAATACACCACACCTGCTTTATACAATATGCCAATTTATGTATTTGACCGTCTCTTGGCTGATGTACAAGCTCTCAGATTGAAGAATCCGGTCAACTTCAGCAACCTCTAGATGGTAGTGTGGTGCAATGAATGCCCGGTTGAGCGAGAGTCACGGGCGTCTTTGTGATTCCATCATCAGGGGACACAGGTACGGTTTGACGATACAGCATAGCTCGTATAGCTCAGGATATTAATAGTCGGCTGTTCCTTATAATACTTTCGTCGCGCGCATTTTTGCCTCAATGTGGTCCCTCGCGAGCAGTCTTTTTGCCCCCTTCTGGTTCGTCTTTCCGGAGATCATACTCTATGGTGAGCCGTATTTCTGCTACTCCGTCAATGTTCTTCATATGAATAGGCACTCGAAAATCTACAGGAGCCTTTGCTGTGTTACTTGCTTTAGACATCTACATAGTTATGACTCGACGGAAGCAAGCCAACGGCTCGTCCACTAAGGCTAACGTGGCTGTTCTTGCTGTTGGTGCCCTGATGTTTATGATGGCAACATTGGTAAGCCCATTCATTCTGTGGGCGGCAGAGTTCATCGACTAACTTGCATGCCTTTAGCACATCTGCGCATCTCTGTACAATTCCTACTTTTACAACCTTCTGAACTCTGTTGAGCTTATTTATGCGAGCGTTCAAAATCAGCTGTCACAGAGCACACGAGAATGTTTGGATCAAAATCAGAGCTCATTGCCCTTGTCAGTGCATGTCATTGTCACTACCGAATTCAAAATTACGGCTTCGCAAGAAGTTCAGATGGTTGCGTTCGTCGTGCAGCTATGGCTGGGGGATGGGTTCATGGTATGTTTTCTGGGCTGATTAAATGATACGCGAGTCAGTGATCATTTTTTGTTGTCGAAACACAGCTATACAGGCTCTGGAAAGTTTGGAATAATGACAAACGGGTTGCCATACCTGTCTCCGTGGGGTTCCTCGCAAATATTGGTGAGCACTTCTCAGAAAGAAAAGCCTAATCCTTATCAAACCCATCAAACTTTACTCAGCGATGGGAATTGTCTTTTTATACACATATGGCATTCAAGTTCTTGGATCTGAAGGGAGTGCGCCCCAGAGTCAGTGGAGCTTTATGGATAGCATGATGGTGCCCACGAGCATATCTGTTTATGCCATGAGCTTTGTCGTCCACCTTAGCTGCACAGGTAATTGAAAATGAACTAAACCACGTTTACCGGAACGACACATTCTGACGACATGGCCCCTCACAGTACTGATTTCCGCGAGGATCCTCTATCTCTATCGTCACGTACGCCGACACGTCCACGGTAGCCGTCGCACGAATCCCATGGCTGTTGCAATTACTCTACTTGAGTCTGGCGCAATTTACTCAACAGCAATGCTCATTCTTCTTGTAACGTTCTATGAAGCCGAGATTGGACATTTCGATCGCAGTGACGAGCTTTACTACCCCATCGTCATGAACGCGGTGAGTTGTCTGCTATTTTGCTAGCGCAAAATCACTATAACAGAACTTGGTTTACGCAGATTGTTCCTATAATTGTATGTATTCGGGTGGGCTCAGGATAGAGTATACTCATTATTTTCGTAGGGAATCGCGTTTTCGCTGATTGTCATTCGAATGGGCCTGGGTGTCACCACGGAGATGCACCTTCAGACGTCAGGGGCCGGGCGGACTATCCCGAGGAGTGCAGGGCACAGCTGGACCGGTACAAACTCGATTATGCTATTTGCGCCGGGCCCGTCGACCAACACTGAAGACCCGGAGTCAAAGACGACATTTTGAGTAGGAGTGGCAGTAATGGGCATGTGCATCTGAGCGGACAGAACAATGCTGGTTTATCTATAATTTATCTCTTTGTCAAAATGAAATAGCATATACATGAAGGCGATACCCCTGATAATGAAGTGCTGAGCTAGTATGCTAGTAATACGAGAATCCGGAGCAGTCCATGGACGTTGTCGAAGAGTGAAATATCCATTAGCCTAAGTAGCATCACTTCATATAGTCTGACTGACTTAACCCCCTGTTTACGCAGCTGGGAGTTTTAGAGATTTCGGTGGATAATCAAAGATATATGTTCGCTGTATACAAATCGATGTGGTATAACTGAGAACCTCGCTGTCCACTCGTGAGCGCAGCATAAATGAACTCGGAATCTCACTGCCACAAGCTCTTAATGTTTACCCTAATAGCCTTCATCATGTTCACGACACCCCGACCGAGCACCAAGGAAATAATTATACCAACATCCCATACATGGCATCAAATCCATTGAATTTAAAGTTCGTCAATTCTTGGTCAAATCAAGATCAGCAATAGCGTCCGAGTCCACTGCACTTGACCATGCAATTCCCTTGGAAACGCGCAATATGACAAGAAACACGGAGATTATCTCGATTCTACATTAGGACATGTACAAAAGCTTAAATGAAGAAAGACTCACCTGACACTCGCCGTATATGACCGCTACAAGGAATGTAAAGGGGCTGGAGAGGAGCCATAGGACCAGAAAGGTGAGGGACACGGTGGCGTAGAGCGCACATGACTCGATGAGCATGGCACTAACGGTGGTGTACTGAATCTGGCTTTGAATGGAAGAACCTGCGATTACGGGACAAATTCAAGGTAAGCAAAGAATACCGGGACCTTCAGACCGCGGAGGCATACCCATCATGTTCGAGAAATACTTCTTAACAGAGTACAGGCGTCCGACAATCAAGGCAGTGCAAATAATGTTCAGTGATGCCGAGATGCAGAGTGCGACCCGTGCGAGTACGATAGGCGTATGGTGACCGAACTCCGTAGGAGTGGAGAAGGTAACGGTAGAAGACACCCCAATGGCTAAGATAGTGAGTATCAACACGAGAAGAGTCTATCGAAGGCCGTAACTCACCCAAGTCGGCGGCATATAACAGCCAACACACGACGCGTACGAAGTAGCATAGAAAGGCCTCCCGGTACACCACACAGCAGCGCCAAACCTGGATTCAACAGTGTTATAGGAGTGTATGGAAAGTAAATGATCACTCACCACCAAAACATCTGACAAAAGCCCTATCACAGCAAACGCAGTGTTCGCTATCCCATACGCCCTTATACTAGACTTCTCCGTGTGTGGGTCGGATATACCAGTCGGATTCAACGCGTCATGGGAGATGACGAACTGGAGGCAAACCATGAACGTTGTACCGAGGCAAAGCATCACGATCACGTAAATGGTGTAGAAACATGCATGCCGACGTAAGACGGAGTGTGAAGAACGTGTGCTGGAGGACAGCGCAGCATATGGCTGCTTCAAGAGGTTCAATATGCACCAGGCGCCGATTACGAGCACGACGACATAGAATGCCACATTGACTACCGGAGCGACAGTGAGGACGATATTCCGTTGTAGGTCGCTATTGTATGTGACATACGAGTCGTGGTAGAAGTGACATGCAAAAGGAAAGGAGAGAATCATTCGCGTCATGACCCAGAGGTAGAAGAAGACTAGATAAACGCGCTGAGCCCATGCATGGTGAAAGCAACCCACGGGAAAATAGTATTGCGTGGAGTGATTTACTTAATGACATGGTGCTTAGTCTTACGAGAATGGATCAGCCGAGGCAACCAGAAGATAGCGGGAATGACCTTGAAAGTCCGAGGTGTTGCGTCGGAGAAGTTCTCCGGATCTCATGAGGTGATTCGGGAGCCGGTTCGCCAAGCCGTGGGACTTAGATATGGCGGTATGACAGCCGTGCACGCAGCATCGATGAGCACGAATTATTCAGATCCAGAGATGATGAAACTGAAACAGTTTGAATGGGACTTGAAAGAAGATTTCCTACGACAAGCGCAATCGGTGTCTTGGTTGCCCTGGACTTGTCCCAGGTGTCGCGAGCCCTTGAATGAGCCCTGCCAGAGATGTGTCGGCCCCCGCTGTGTGCCATTCATAGGTACAGATGACTGAAGGACGCTGATTGACAGATTGTTGGGATGGCAATCACCCGTTCCAAACAGAAGGACCACAACTCAATACCAGTGCTGATCTCAATGTGGATGACGGTCCGTAGCATGGTTTAGCGCCCAAGCTAAGGCGACCGCGACCGCGACCGCGACGGATTGGCAGTTATGATGAAGGTAAAGTTGACTCGATTGAGTGAGACAGACTAGGATCTGTCCATGTGGGCGAGTACGCTATCAATACGAACAAAGAGCACAGTCACGCACATGTGCGCGTGGACTCCAGCGCTGTACAGGGCTGATAGAAGCAGGACACTAAAGGGGATATTCAATGAACCCACAGAGAACAAATTATACAAGCTTTAAGGTGAGATGAAGCAGAGATGCGTCGTAGCTGAGATGAGTTTCGAGATGTCACAATATTAATCACTTCTGAACGCTAGACCCTCAAGACCTTGCGAACGCGCAACGGCATGTGATCAGCGGGTTCTGCGAGACAAACATCATAAGAGCCACCTCCATACAGAAAAGCGCAACCAACTCACTCGTCGTTACCCCCGTCGTAGGCTTGGGCACCTGGTCCGGAGAAAGCCTATCAAACTCATACCGAGTGATGATCATCCTGAGAATACCATACACCCGTGTCAGCTCCATTTGCACAATCATCATATAGGACTCACGCAAGGACGGCCTTCATCTCCATAATCGACATCAGCCTCCCGATGCACGCGTGCGGACCGGCGGTGAAGCTGAGCAAGGAGAATGTTGAATTATAGTTGTCGGGCAGGTTAAACCACCGCTCAGGGTTGAAGGACTCGGCGTCAGGGCCCCAATGTTCTTTCCAGGTGTTGAAGACGAGAATCTGACGCATGATCGTTGAGTATAGGTCATGAGGAAGGGGACAGGGAGCGAAGAATGGAGGTACTCACAGGGATGTAGAGAATGGTATCTTTGGGAACAAACACGCCATCGAGGTATACGTCTCTGCCTGCTTTGCGTACTGTTGCGGGAACAGGTGCCCATAGTCGAAGGCTCTCCATCCTACCAGAGAACCATATTCTCGTGAGCGTTTCTTCGGAGTAAGGACGGGCAACAACGTACATGACGGCATCCAAAAAAGGTGAATCTTTCAACTGCCTGAAATCCGGCCTTGGGCTCTCCTTCACGAGTGCCTGCAGCTCAGCGCGGAGCTTACTCTGCGACTTGTGATCGTTCGCGAGCTCCCAGAGCGTCCACGCCAGACAGCTTGCCGTAGTCTCATGTCCCGCAAGCAGAAACGTCAGCTACATCCCACGCCGTCGTAATGCCATTTTTGTAAGCTCCCAAACCCAAGGCAAAACAAAGTGAGGGAAACGCACAACGTGCTCAGCCATCATTGCATCGCTGAAGTACGCTCCAATGTCTTTCCCATCTGGGTTCTCGGACATACGCGCCTGCAGCATGACTGAGATGAGGTCCTTTTGCCGCGTCGTGCCAGTCTCAGACAGCGAAGTTGAGACTTCGGCGATGCGTTCCTGCAGAATGGCGCGCGAGCAGGCTTTCACGCGATTCATAGAATCGATGGTAACGCCTACAGAGTCTTCAAGGCAAGGTCAGGGCAGATGTAAAAGAGATGGGATTATACACACAGGTAGCGCGGAACCGCTTGAAGAAGTTGCGTAGCCTCCAAGCCGTGCGTGACTGGAAGAAGGTGGGCATGCCTGGTATGGTGAGTGCGAGGAAAAGGTTGGCCAGATTCTCGCCTGTGGATGTACGTTCAGTCTCAGTGTGTCTCCGTTTTGTGGTAGGGTATACGCACCTGACTGCAAGTCCAAAAGTTCTTCATACGCGACCGCAAGCGGATCTTCGTTGTTATGGATGGTATTTGCGTCATACCCAAACGCGGTTTTGCAGATGATGTCCAGGGTGACCTTGTTCACTGCGTCGCGTCGCTTAGCTTCAAGAAGCGCATTCACCCGGAAAAGCAAAGCGAAAAACGTACGTCTGGCATAGACGGGAAGAACTTTGCCTTCTTCAGGATTTGACTCCGCGTCAATCTCGGCGTCGAGGACCTTCATGAAGCTGAAATATCACCAATCAGTACTCGCAATTCGAGCGTCTGCTTGGCATCAGCTGGATATAGGAAACGTACTCTTCAATGATATCATAGTACATGTCGGTCTCTGAGCACATTTATGTTAGATACTCGTGTTCGGTGCTGGAGTACAGAGTACGCACGAGCAGACAGGTTGGCAATAGAGAATGCAGGGTTCATGGCTTTCCGCATCTGCTTGTGGTCGGCACCGTCCGCTGCAAAAAGGCCATATCCCGCGCATATACCCATCATATGTCTGAAGAAATCGGGCTACAGCATCCCGTATGACGTTCAATGAGATACATAGAGAAACTCGAGGTAAAGATCGAGCACGAAGAACCGCAACTCACCCTCGGAAAGTCCACCGCATCAGTAACCAGGATCCTCTTCAGCGGCTCCGGGTTAATGAACACAAGGCGCTCGATGCCAAATGGCCCCACGGCGCGTATGACGGGGCCGTACTTGTTCAGCCACCTTCGCTGGGGCACGCCAGCTGCCTCCTTGAGGATCGTCGGGAAGTGGCCCGAGATGGGGTTGCCGAGGGGCGGGCCAGGGACTTTGCGCAGGGGCGAGAGGAAGTAGGGCCAGAGGACGAGGCGGTAGGCGATGCGGTAGGTGACGTAGACTGTGCATTACATTGAGTCGGCAAGACGGCGAGTCGTGAGCGTCAAATGGAAGAACGTGTTCGAGGCGGAGAGCATGGGCAAAGACGTGGCAGGGTCAGTGCAAGGAAAGAGAAAAGGTTGAATGGAAACATGTCAAGGGCCAAGAGTCAACTCACAGAAGAGCGCAAGAGCGAGCCGCTTTGGGCTGAGCAGCTTCAAGTCGAAAGGCATGGGAACCCGCCGGGTATGTACGATCGTCCTCACGAACTGTCAAAAGTCGAAATGACACGAGGCGTGACTTTGAATGCGTGGCCTTGGGATTCTTGGCTTCTTGGGACGGGCGTCAAGTTGGCGTCAAGGAAGTAAAAAAGCGACGAGACGTACTCTGAATCGAGTGGAGCGAGTTTAGAGTTGCTTGCCATACGACACGCATGTGCTTGCAGCTGTTCAGCGCCATCGGTCCCGAGTCGCATTTTCCCCAATGACGACCGATCTCCATATCGTCACTAGGTTCCTGACTAAGTTATCAGTGCGGAGCCTATTGCTTCAAGGTTGGTTGACACCTGCCACACTCCATGTCGATCGCCGAGGGTACAAAGTTGTAATGTGTCCTCCCGAGTCAATAGAGCGCCTCCATAGCACGAGTGCCATGCGAAACAGCCTGCTGGGGCGGGAAGTAGATGCGATAGAAACGTCTGGATGTCAGAGCATGGTTGTACGAGGTCCGCAAAACGCGCATGGAAGTTACCGACGCTCTGATGCGAGCGGCGGCGCATCACTGACCGATCGCATAAAAACTTCTCACCGTGCACATGAACAATCTCCTCGGTGCCAAATGACGATACACTTTCGGGCGCGCGAAGGAACGGTCAAGGAAAGCTCTATGTGGTGTACTCTAACGTACTGATGGGACTTGAAGGTATTAAGAGTCCATGGATGTGCGAGTAACGTATGCGTTATGTACTGTCTATTATTCATTCTGCGGGACCAGGTATTTGCTTATTCAACCTTCTCCTTGACCGCCTCCGTGACGTCCTCGATCTTGTTCTCGATCGCGAGGTTTTGTTGCCTTGCATTAGTGGCGCTTAGATAAGTGTCTGCAGGGGAAAGGTCAGGATAAGCGCGGGAGTAAACTTGCGTAGAGACACCCACTCCAAAACAAGCTGACGACGCTGACAACCACGAAGCGCAGGTGAGGGGGAACGATGGCGAAGTTAATTATCTGAGTTGGAATAAAGACGCCCCAGTTACGAAGGAGCGTGGGGACATATGCCTAACCAAAAGCTCGTTGTTGGAAGACTGATCACCAGATAACAAGTAAATACGCACCGAGCTAATCCGCTCCTGTGCGCCTGAAATGCCCTTGCCCTCCATGATACTCATAGAGCCAAAGAAAAAGGCCACAGCCCCTGTATTTACGTGTTGTCAACTTCCTGCGGATACAGGAGAAGAGACCTAAAGAGACATACCCGGCGTGAGCAAGAATTGGTCAAGCCATACCTATATGAATGATCTGTCGTGAGATATCCTGTTTGAAAACCAAAGTTTTGACAGAGGTACTTACACGGTAGACGACCGCTTTCGTAGGGCTAGAGAACTGGATGCGGTTCAATACCTGGAACCACTTCGTGATGGCCGGTCCAAACAGTGCACCTGGCGGTACATCCGTGTGAGACTTGTTCGTGGACTCCGTGACGCTGATACAGAGGACTTACCACCATAAAACGTGAGCCTAGCGGTACGAGCGAACTACACTCACAACACCACGCGTTAGCATGACCGCGTGTTCAGCACGTAGTGGTGGAAGATACGCACATCGTGGTTCTTCCCCCGCTTCTCGATGGCCTGCTGAGCAATGATGTCGCCCGTACCAAACAGAACAGCAGCGGTCGCGCACTGGGCAGTGTACGGACGGCGAATCAAGGACGCGCTGTAGGCGAGTGTGACGACGCCAGAGTGGGGCCCAAAGTCAAATCAGCATCTCAACATTGACAGGTGTGATGACAACACGCACTTGAACATTCTCAAAAGGGATGCCATTACTGCTCAGGCACGAAATGGAGGAGGTGGATGGCAAGGGGGTGAAAAATGCGGGGAAGGAAGGGGGAGGGGGAGAACGAGGATATGACCGTCCTGCAAGCGAGTTTGTCGTCGCTTGCGGGGCGCTTGGCAGCCGCCGCATACGTCCGCGGGCGGAGCTTCAACCCCACGATTTGCTCCATCTTGAACTGACGCGGTTACGGCACCTCCTCATTCGACGGAGACACGTCCGTTGGCGCTCTCACCTTGCTGCGACCGCGCTCACACTCGCAATCCCGACAACATCTGAAACGCGATACACGGTTACTCTACGCGCGTACTGCATCATGTGTTGACAACGTACATGCGGGGAGACTAGTCAAAGTTTGCCTGCGCCTCGCGCCCGCTATCCATCTTCCCCAGGCTTTCACTCAACCATCCGTTCGCACTAGCCACCTTGATGTTGATACAAACGGCGCTTCCATTCACAGGCGATTTCGCGCGCATACATCCACCGGAACAGCGCCTGCTGAGTACTAGTGCTTGGTTCTTGGGCGGATCAGTCAAATCTTGTGCCTGTCTGGCTCACGGCCAGGCCGCCTAAAGCTAATCAACGGAAGTATACATCTGTTATGCACTGAGACGCTCACATTCACAGAGACGTGGGTTGAGCCAAGTATTAGTGACGACGAGAGTAGTGGTTACGTGCTCACTGCTCGGATCGACGACGAGTAGATATGCTACGTACATCCTCAGCGATTTCCCTCACGCATCAAGCCGTTTCATCAAGGACATTCAACGGTACCCCACCAGGTATGTCGCTAATGTAGGACAGTCATCCGACTTACGACAATCCGCCGACCAGTTTATCGCTATGGAATGACTACCAGCTCATCATGCCCCACATTTATCCAGGTGATGGTCCCTTATCCTCAATAAGACCTATTGTTATCTACATTTTCTCGAACCCAGGCAGCCGCTCGCTCCATCATATCTAATCACACCTCACACTCTAAACCGAGCCCTATTCTGAGGATCACTTGCGCTTGGCGCCGCATTGATAGTCCGGGAATAGAGCATTGCGCAGCGCTAGTCTGCTCTATATTCGCCGATGGTCACGAGCCAGCCTGGATCGCGGAGTTTGCAGGGAGCACCAGGTCAACACCCCGAGAAGCATTAAACGGCGGCCGCGCGTCCGAGCGTAAATCGCTCGGCGACACCAACAAAGATGTTCCTCGAGAAACTCGCAGCGGCGGCCGCGTCACCCGTCGAAATCGTCGAGGAGCTGATAATATAGCAGATCCTATGCTTCGGTGCCGCTTAAGGCGTGCTTCGTGATTCCGAGCCCGCTCCGGGATGTCCGAAGCCCTCTCGCTCGTCATTGCATAGGCGGGTGGGTGTCTATTAGGAAATCATATGTAGAGCGGCGGGCTTCTATCGGGCTTGGCCAGGGGAACAGACAATGATCTCGGTGCTTCTCCTCTGGCTGTTGTCATCGCGCCTGGTGAGTTTGTGGACTTGAAGAAGGGCAAGCTCCATCTCATTTTCTCTCCTCATACACAAGAATAGATAGACTGTCCGCGGACTCGGGCTGGGGGAAAGATTATCACGGCCCGCCTCAGTTGTCCGGCCCGTCCCTGGTTAGCTTCAGTCTTCGTGACTGTTGGCATCGCGGGCCCGCCATCAACGAGCTTCCCATGCATTCAATTGCTCTCAACTACTTGTCGTTACTGAAGTTGATATCAGATAGGTGACACGCTCGTGTCATCGCGCCTTCACTATCATGAGCCCTCCAGTGCTCTCGACCCTCGCAACGCTTTTCACTGCGTGGGCATCGCTCCCGGAGAGGAATAGTGAGTCTCAGACTGTTGAAATCTCCCGATCAGGTTTATACATAACACCGTCTTTCTCAAGGACTTCTTCCCTTTGTGTACGCGGTGGGTAAAAACCCATGAACAGGTGAGAATACGCCAGATGTTCCATATCATGCGAAGCATACAAGGCTGCATACGTCAGGCGGACATGAAACAAGACACTCATCCGCAACGAAACGGAGCAGAACAACCCAAACCACAGTGATGTGTCTCTATCGCCGCAAGGGGATTATGGGGGCTGACGCGGCGCCCCTCGACGACGAGGAACGAGACACTAATCGACTAATCAGCAGGAGAGGAAGGATTGTCACACAGGCTCATAAAGGCGCCGGAACTCCGTTCACTAAAAGATGCGACTCCCCTCGAGGTCCAGCTTCGTGTCCCACCTCGCTGGGTTCTCGTGTACGAAAGTGGACTATATGAAGAACAGTCAATCCTCCGTGAGAGTATAATAAGCGTGTTAACGGATAGCGCTCGGTGCCTGAGCGCGCGTACAACGCGACGAAGAACCTTGTGGTGAGTCAAACGGAAGGAAAGAGGGCAAGACAGGTACGTCAATGCCACCACCATCAGAAGATTCTGGTAGGATACCAACGACTGAAGAGGTGTTGCCTTCATTCAGGATGAACTTTCCGTTTGCAAGGGAGAACACGTATCGCAGGAGACAGGGTGTCTGAGACCAATCGGGACAACATATGCGCTGTTCATTGCGATTCATGCTTTATGATACGTGAATCGGATGGTGCGCACGAAGCGTGTACGACCGGTTCGATGTTCGACCCATGAGAACGCTCCAACGGGCCAGGCCGAGTCTTGCTGTGGTGAGCACTCCTCGGATACGGAGATCGCATAATGATCGTGAATAATGATCTTGATCTTCTGTTGTGGGTCGTTATTCTGGTCACCACGTACTTCGCACATCGCACTCTGTCCGCCACTGGAGATCACGTTGGAACTGCCGTAACTGTTGGTGCAATCAGAGACAACACATTTTGCATCTCCCCCAGCCACCTCCCAAAGACTTGGGTTCAACCTAACTCGACTTGTCTACATGTTCTACGTAGGTCGTTCCAAGTCCATATCGTCTCTGAGCGATCCCGACCGAGAGGATCGACCAGGGGTGAATACCATTTCCGTGATATCCCGCTAAGGAGTCAGTCGCACGCCTGAAGCGCGTGCGGTAGGTCACCCTCTCACTCCCCTGATTCTTCGCAAAATACTCGGCCTTCCCGTACAAAAATGCACAGGTGAGAAGGCATTCGCAGGGAGGTTGATCCATAATGGACGCGTCATCGCCCTTTCGGGGGGTTCGCGCAAGACGCCGAGTCAGGGGTTGATACTGAACTGATCGCACTTGCACACTCAGGACGCACGGTAAGTAATGCCAGCGCGAACAAAACGTCCGCCCGCTTCCTGCTTCTTGATCCCTGGGACCCAAGTCACGACAAAAAGGAACCGCAAAGACCCCTAGCCCGGTTCAAATCTCTCTCAATCACGGGCCCGGCTTGCAGGTGTGCCTTGGCGCGCGTGCGTGCGAGGATGGGATATTGAGGTGCTTCGCTTCCAGCAGCTTGGGCCTCGCCGTGCACTTCTCCCCCGTGCGAGCGCGGGCACGTCTGATCCATAGATGGACGGACCATAGCGCACCGTATCGTGCCAAATGGGTCAGTTTCACAAGTGTAGGCCGAGTATGTGCATCCATCCCGGGAGAATGGGCGTGTATAAAAGATCGCAAGAACAAGGCCGGTTTAGGTTTGCAGCTCTTGCCCATTCGCACCTGCCAGCGTTCTTATTGGAACCTCTCGAATTTCCTAGGAGTTCATCCTTCCTCTTCGTCTTTCCCTTTCTCTCCTCTTTCCGTCATCCCTGATTTTTCGGAACAAGCTTTGAGCATCCGTTAGTGCCAGCATGTCGCACTCGAACTCGGTCGAGAAGGAGGAGAACAAGGACAACTACTATGTCAACACAGTGAACTCTGAGACTCCCTCGCCGCAGACACAACAGGCGCAACCGTATCAGCGGACGTTTGGTAACCCGGTGAGTAGACGGTCAATGTTGCCTTCGACGCGACACGGCTGATCCTTGCTCGAAAGGCGCCCCTGGGCATGCTGGCTTACGGGACGGTCTTCCTGTGCTCGTCGATCCTTACCTTGACTGGTGCCGGGGTTGACGACACGTACAACCTCGTAATGGTGTTCGCCACCTTGTAAGTGACTTTTAATGATCATCAAATCATAGTGATGGACTGTTGCTCTAGCTACGGTGGCATCTCGCAAACTATCGTTGGCCTCTGGGAGATGTTCCTTGGAAACACTTTCAGCGCGTAAGTGAATCTCGGGAAAAGCACCTCGAACTACTCCTAATATTGGCTTTTAGAACTGTGTTCGGCACCTACGGTGGCTTTAACTTCAGCTACGGTGCTCTCTACCTACCACAACTCGGTCTCACGTAAGTCTGGTACATCCAACAAGACCTTCCTATCTCAGAGGAAATTCAGCGCCGCATACACCGTCGATGGCCAGCTGACGCAAGCATACTACAACGCTCTTGGCATTTACATGGCCATCTGGTGGTAGGTGTTGTCTTATTGCGGTACTGATAGGGTTACTGAACATCTCGACAGTCTTATCACCTTCGTGTTCTTGTAAGAACGCTCGTATTTCCCAAGGGCGTGGACTTTTTTAATCGTCTATTGATAGGCTCGGTGCACTCCGCACCACATTGCCCATTGTGGGAACGCTCGGCTTTACAGTTTTCGCCCTTGCTTGCCTGTCTGCTAACGCTTTCACTGGTAGGCCACAAGTGTATATTGATGACGTGCATGGTGTAATTCTCTCCCTCTCAGGTATCGACCACCTCGCGACCGCTGGTGGTGCCCTCGGCATTTGTGCATCTTTCGGCGCATACTACGGAGCCCTGTCTCTCTTCTGGACGCAACAGACGACCTACTCGTGGGTCCGCCTGAACCCCGTCATCCTCGCTCCCGTTTAAGCACGGACTATTCAAGGGCTGAATACCCTCATTTCATTCTTTTCTTCATATCGTTTTGCGCAGCCCTTCTGTTCTGTTCCCACTCATGTTGGAGATGGGCTAAGGCGAGATATGCGCTTATGCAAGGATACCATCTTCTGAGTCTGGATTCGTGCAGGAATGCTTCCAATATGTAGCATTCTTGTGTAGATATACGTTTCAACTTGTACCACATTAATCAATGATGATGAAAATGGACATCCTTCAGCGTCGTTCGAGCTTTCAAACCGGCACATTGGTTCTCATATGCAACCGAGCCTAGTCTCTGCAATAGTTAATGTGTTTCATTACGGATTTGAGCAGGTTACCGATACCATACATCCGGTTCCCATCCTCGTATAAGTCTAGGAATACGATGGTAAAAATCCAAAACAACTGTCCCACGGTTCGTCGTAGCATGCACTCCATCAAGGTCATCACTTCACGTGTAGGAAATCAAAAATCAATAAGTGTATCCCGTTACGGCAACCTAGTTCTGAATGCTTGTCCTCCTGCCACCTTGGTCCAAAAGCTCTGTCTGCTTCGGTTCTGAACCTTCAGTGTCCGGCGATGAACCCCGCGCAAATACCATAATCGAGTTAGTTGCGAACGAGTTAGGCCCTGCAGTCCTCCTGGTCTCTGACTCCCGAAAGTGTATTTCCATCGTTATACCCAGACCCATACGGAGGACGATGAGTGAAAAGGCAATTCCCTAGGAGCAGTGTTATCAGGTTCAACTGCGAGTGAAGCGGTGCACTCACAGTTATTGGCATAATTTAGTCCATACAATATGTGTGTCATGCCCGGATCACGTCAGAAATAAGCAAAGTCCTCACCATATCCTGGACAATGGTGTAATAGTACCCATTCACGCCAGCAGGAGTACACAGCTCGACCGTATAAGTCACAAAAAGAATAAGCATTGAAATCGAGTATATTGCGCCAGCCTCAAGCAGAGTGATTGCGACAGTCATGGGATTGGTGTGCCGGCTACTGTGCACATGCTGACGTAAGTGACGATGAAGATAGAAGATCCTCGCGGCAATTAGTACTGTTGATTTTATCAGATAACCTCGACCACGTATGAGTAGCATATTTTTGACTTACCTGTGCAACTGAGGTGGACTGAAAAGCTCACGGCAAAAACGGACATGTTCGAAGGAATGAGCATGTTCATCATGAAATCCTCCTGACTTTTAGTCGCCTTTCCTTCGAAGGTACGGGTTATTGTACCGTACGTGTTTATACAAACGATACCCATGGCTACGTAATATGGGTATGTAAAATGCTTAGCTTCGGCGTGAAGAAAAGCACTCACCAATGCTGGCAAGATAAGCAACGGACTCGGAGACAGGAACGACCACCCGTTTATCATGGTTCCAGACATTCCAGAGCCTGTAAAGCTGCAGTTTCACAATGAATCATGATTCTAACACTGTATCACCTTATTGCATAGAAAGCGCACCATGAATCCATCCCCCAGCCACAGCTGTATAACAAATGTAACCATTTGACCTTCTTGGGCAATGAATGTGTTGAGGTAGGCGCTCCATAATTCTGACCATAATATGGGTGAACTGTTTGGATGTAAAATTTTGTCTGCGCCAAGAAAGTTCGCGAAACAGAGCGAGTACAACGATAGACAAACATGCTGGAAAAGGAATTATGTATGTGATAGGTTTGTCATATACACAATGCTTACCAGGGTTGCCATCACAAACATTAAGACACCAACGACAAGAACAAGAACAATGGTAACTGACGTGGAGCTATCAGCACGCCGTCGTCGGGTCACAATGATATAGATGTCCAAGGACAGTAGCACCGCGAACGATCCTGCGGGCCAACCATAACTTTTAGCATAAGGAAACAATAACACTAAGACATTCCCCACCATATAGGACGCTCTCCGCGAAAACAGACCAAGAGGGATAGAAAATTTTAGCCGCAATGGACATCATGGAGACGGAAACTGGAGTGACGCGTACTCCTGTTCAACGTCGCTTTTAGTACCTCAAAGCGAGGGCTGTGTCATCATCATACGTACTGCCATAAAAATCGATGCCAGTCAGTCTTCATGCTCGGTTGTTCAAGCTTCTAAGACAACAAGCCCGTATTCAAACCGATGGAATGCATCTCCTGTGTTAGCATGCGCTGGCTAGTATGCGATGAAAGCGTCTGTCATCTTTGTCCAAAGGTAGTGGCTGGGATGAGCACAGGCTATTACGATTGCTAGCTCCACTTGAACGTTTGAACCATGATGCTCCACTTGATATGATGTTAGCTTAACTCTCGTTAATCCCGCAGGGATTGCATTTAATGATCTCTTGGAGCACCGTTCCACAGGAGTTACCAAATGAACATTTCAGGCTGGTGCACTGGTCTTGTCACAGCTTAGAGATGGAATCAAGGGTTTTAAACCCATTCACACATTCCGTCATAGATTTCAGCGGTTTGCATAGGCCATACACATGGTTTCCTCCCCCGTCTGTACTGTATGTACCACCAACTAGGTCACTGCCAGTTTACATGCAGGGAGCTGCACATCCATATAGGCCCCCGCCGTGTCGACTTGGGTTCAATATTCTCGACCTCCTAACATCTTGGTTCAAGGGTACCGGTCATCTTCGGGCCTGGATCCTCAGTGCTCGTTGACTCGCCCTGCACAAATACCATAACTGAGTTCGTAGCGATCGGCCTGGGATCTCCATTCACGCCAGTCTGTCTAACGTCCGACACCCGAAAGTGCATTTCCGTGGTTATACCCAGACCCATTCGGATGACAATGAGTGAAAATGCAATTCCCTACTAGCAGCGTTATCAGGTTCAACCGTGAGTGAAGCGGCGCACTTACAATAATGGGCACGATCTACTTGATATAATATGCGGTGTCATGCCGGGATTACGTGAAAAGAAGTAAAGTTCTCACCGCATTCAGGACAATGGGATAGTAGTCACCTCCCGAGAAAATGACATACACATCGACCGTATACGTCACAAGAAGAATAAGCATTGAAATCGAGTATATTGCGCCAGATTCAAGCAGAGTAATTGCGACAGCCATCGGACCGCTGTGCCAGCTACCTTGCACGTGTTGACGTATATGCCAATGAAGGAAGAAGATCCTTGCGGCAATCAGTACTGTTGGTTTCAGTGTCAGATTACCCTAATCACGTATAAGTAGTATATTTTACGTTACCTGTGCAGCTGAGGTGAACTACAAAGCTCACGGCGAAAACAGACACGCTCGCAGGAGTAAGCATGCTCATCATGAATTCGCCCTGACTTTGGGTTATATTCCCTTTGAAAGCACGAACTCGGTCGCCGTATGCATCTATGAACACGATTCCCATGGCTATGTGATGTTGGCATGCAGTTGACTCAGCCTCAGCGTTAAGAAAAGCCCTCACCAATGCTACCGAGAAACGCGGCTGAAACAGGTATGACCACCCGTTTATCATTGTTCCAGACCCTCCAGAGCCTGTAAAGCTGCAGTTTTATAAGTATTCAAGGGTGCTGCTGTCTTCTTTCACCTAGAAAACGTACCATAAACCCGTCCCCCAGCCATAGTTGTATAATAAATGCAGCCATTTGAGCTTCTTGGGCAACGAAGATGTCAAGGTAGGCATCCCAAATTGGTACGGATAACGGTGAAAGATTTACAGGCAAGCCGCCGTCCACTGCACTGAGAAAGTTCGAGAAGCAGAGCCAGTACAAAGAGAAACAGACATGCTGGAAGAGGAAACATTTATGCTGTAGGTCTCTCCCGTTTATATTATCGACGGAACTTACTAGAGTTGCCACCACAAACATCAGGGCACCAACAACAAGAACAATGATGTTGGTTTTTGCCGCGTAGTTGTTAGTATGTCGTCGTCGAGTCACAATAATGTAGATGTCCAGGCCCAATAGCACTGCGAATGATCCTACAGATCATTAGCGAATTTCAGCGTGAAGGAACCATAGCATCAGGGCATCCCTCACCATATAGGACGATCTCCGGGAAAACATACCAGAAGGCCCAGAAGAGATTAGCGGCAAGGGACATTATCGGGGCCGAGAAGTGAGTAACAAGGAATGTTGTTGAACGCCACTTTTAATACCTCAGAAGTGCAGGCTGTGTCATGGAGAATAACAGGTACTGCACAGCAAGTCGAAGATTCAGATTCAAAATACTTAATGCTCTGCCCCTGCAATGTGTGCGTGCTGACAAGGAACCCGCTGGGGCGAACGTGTCTGCCATCTCTATTAAAAACTGACGGCAGGGATGAGCATAGGCTCTTATGATCGCTAGCTCCGCTTGAACAATGATGCCCCACAAGATGGTGGCCTAACTCTCGCTAATAACGCAGGTCGCATCAAGATGTCTTGAGGCACTGCTGTTTCATAGGATTACCAACTCGCGTCAGCGCGATACACTCGTTTTGCACTGAATATTCAGAGAGGCGTAACGCCAGCTTATCCTCTCGACGAGTCAGTTTGGCGCTAATGGTGACCAATGCGCTGTTGTGCCAGTGGAGGCCAGTGGCGACTGATGCGGCACCTCGTAGCTGGGTTACTATTTGCAGCAGCCACGTTTCCGAAAGCTTCCGAACGTCTGGTCGCTCAAACGCAGCAAATACGTCCACTCAAGCCCATCTTCTGTAAATGAAAAGGCCACCCAATGTTCGTCGGGAGAGTGTCCAGCCCTGACCCGAAGAGTCTGGGGTGCCGAGATGATAGGGGCTTTACTGGTTTGAGACATTGCATCCGTCGGGTTAGTATCCCGCAATGTTCGTTTTCGGGTGCGCGTTTCTCGACGCGACACATATCACAACTACTTTCTCCCGCTCCCCTCCTTCACGTGTCTCGGCAAGATTCTCGTCTTGTCCACGGGGATGGTCTTATTCGACGCATTTTTATCATCACTGCAGCTTGTTCGCCATAGTTGTTAGACATGGCGGACGTGTCTCAGACCCCCGCGACTCTAGTCACACCTCGCACCTCCCGCACCTCCCTCTCCCGCTCGCTCGGTCGCCAGCGCAAGGTCTCAGACGCCTCCACGCCTATCAAAACCCCTGGGCCGAACAACACCAGTTCCACTTTTCGATCCATCCGAAACCTCATCCCCTTCGGCCAAGGCAAGCCCACCAATGGCCGCGGCCCCGCCGACACCAGCGGTAACAGAGCTGCCAACTCCCCTGCACCTGCGACCCCCGTCAAATACGCTTTCTCAGCATTTAGCTCGTTTCGACGCTCTGCAATACTTGAGAGGAAACCATCTGGCACATTCCGCCAGGCAGATGTTCCAACCATATCCATCGAACCCTCAAATATCGTACAGGAGGAGGAAGCCCGTTCCTATCCCCCATCACCCGTCAATCGTCACCCAGAAGACGATACCTTCAGACTGTCTCGCACTCCGGATAGATCTCTGAATAGTAGCCGAGGTGTGTTGTATCATGACGCTTCTAGCCCGAGTGGTTCCTCATATACGTTCTAATAGGGTCTCGTAGCCCTTTGGAGGATAACCGAGCCAAGCCTTTACCTCGTAAGTAAATCTTCTCGTGCGCTTGACGGGAGGATTCCTCGGTCTAACCTCCATTTTAGCAGCCCCTTCACCTCCTCGACCCGTCGTCGGACCAGACCTATCGACGATCATGGAAGCAGAAACCTCTGGTATTTCCCGATACCTTCCATCCTTCGAAGATTCGACTGCACGAAGCCCGTCGCCCGAGTCCACTCATGGGGACTTCATGCCTCCCCCCCTCACCAGACACCCTTCATCGATCTCCATAGACTTTGCTCTTGACCTGTCCACATCCAAACTCAACACCGAGGTTCTCCATGCTCTTCGCCACGAGGACGCGGGGACTGCAAACGAGTGGCTCGCCGGCACAGATGGCATAGTAGTCGACCGCAGCTTTCATTCCCCTATGGACGAGAGCAGTCGGCATCACTATGGCGATACAAGCGTAACCTTCAGCAGCATGGATCCTGACCTTGCTGCTCTCCTGAGCCCACACAGGGGCTTCTCTAGCTCGATTGGGACGGGCTACCAAAAAGGCACCCCTACGTTTCGACAGACACGAGAATCCCCTCAGACGTCGTTTCATCCCCTGTCTGGCACTACCCCCTCTCCGTCCCCATATTTATCCCCCATCCCCGGCTCACCTCCAACGCTACCTACCATCTCTCAGTTTGAAACCGAACAGCTAGCCATATCTCAGTCCGAACTTGGATCGCCCGTTTCAATGTCACCTGTATATCTCAGAGAACAATCATCGTTCCTCAACTTCGCCGCTACGCCATTCGAACAAGAAAGCTTCGCTCAGTCATCACCTACACGCCGGTCGTACATGTCCTCTCAGAATGAGGTAGAAACAGCGAGGGAAGGATCACCGGAAGGAGCAGGACGAGCCCAAATCATGCCTAGCATCCTTCGCGGAAAACACTCCATCACCCCTCCGGCAGCCGAAGGACGCAAGACCACCGGACACTGGGACAGCCAGCAGGACATCGACGACACCTTCAAGTACATGCACGCCGGGAGCATGCGCCGCCGACCGAACCCGCCCTCGCCGCTTGCCTTGGCTGTGCCACTCACCAACCCCGAATCACCCACCGATACGCGGCAGGACCGCCGGAGCATCGATCGGGATGGTCAACGCAGAGTGAGCGGAGGAGACTCACGCAGCACGACGCCCATTCGCAGGCCGTACCTCGCGTACCAGTCTTCGACGCCTGGACATAGCCCCACGCGCTCGTCCCCGTCGTCGGGTGCGCGGCCGTCCCCGACGAAGGTCGCGTACGCGTCCCTCTCGTCGACGTCGCTCCCGAGACGCCGGTCAGCTGTTCCCCGCGTGGCGAGCTTCGACGTGGGACGGTCTTCGAGGTATGAAACTCCTCAACGCCCGTCCGCGGAGTTCGTCTCGCGCTCGTCTGTGGATGTGTCGCGCCCCGCTGGCGGTGGTGACATCGACCGCCCAGCCATATCTGGGGTGACGTCCTCTGCTCGCCGCCTTCAGACCCTCAGGACGCGTCAGCGAAGCCACAGTGTGCAAGAGGGCCCCCCTGGACGTTTCGTTTCGGCGAGTGGAGGAGGCTCTTCCGGTGGCAATCGCTCGCCACTGGCACCCACGTTCTCCCCGCCTTCTCCAAACCGGCCTGGGTCGGCGCTTTCGAGCTCTGCAGCTGGATATGCGTACAACTCAGGCAACGGCACCCGCTATGCTGGGTACGGCCCTGGTTCTGGCAAGCAACGCGTATACTCGCCTCGTTACGCCAGCGATGGCGATGGTTTGCCCGATGGACGTCCACCGCCCATGGAGTGGCTCGGTCCTAGGACAGTCAAGGCGTTCGCTGCGGCCGGGCTTCTCGACAACGACCGTGACCCAGCGCTCACCGGTAGACCGACTCGCGCCGCGGGCGACCGGTACGAACGGGCGCCGTCTCGCACGACCACACCTTCGCGCACGGGCTTCTCTGATGTCTCGGGCGCGTCAACGACCTCTTGGAACCGCTCGACGCCCCGCGGTGCGTCTGGCTCGTCAGAGGTGTGGGGCGGCAGCCCGACGTTCACTTCTGCTACGACGACGACGACCGGCACGAGCGGGCGCAGCGGCGCTAGCCAGACGAGTATGACCTCCCCACGTACTATCTCGTCCCTCGCTACGTCGGCTGGCGCAGCGGGTGTTGATCTGAATGCGGTTGTGCAGGAGCTCAAGGACAAGCATGCGGCTGAGACAGAGGCGCTTCTTGGTGCGCTGCGCGATTCGCAGGTGGTCGCGAAGGGTATGCGCGAGGAGATGGGGGCGCTTAGGGCGGAGAACGAGGAGCTGAGAGAGGGGGCTGAGAGGAGGAGGGAGGAGAATGAGAGGCTGAGGGTGCGGATGGAGGGGCTGGAGGCGGAGGCGAGGGCGATGCGGGCAGAGCGGTATCGCCACAGGGAGAGGGAGAGGGAGAGAGATCTAGAGGTGGAGAGGTGGAGGACTCAGAGGCCCGACACGGTCAGGGCAGCTCCGCCGTCGGGGCGCGTGTTCACGCGCCCTGCTCGTGGTGAGCGCACGGAGGGGGCGGTGGATCTGACACATGTTGCACCTCCGAGTAGGGCTTCTACCTCCTTGGCGTCGACTTCGAAGTGGGTTGCTCCACATTCGGGAGGCGGGCACGCGGAGGACCCTTTGACTCCGAGGAGCAGGACATTCACCACGCCTGATGCAAGACTCGCTCGGCGGGCGGAACTCGCTTCACGCGAGCCGTCGCCGACTGCGCATCGGTCGCAGCACCAGCATCAGCATGCGGACCAGCAGGAGAAGAAGGACCGTCGCAACAGCTCCACGTCTTCCATCTTCCCCAACGTCCCTCCCAACATGTCTCTTCTCATGCTCGAAAAAGGCGCATCCCTACCCGACTTCGACGCTACTTCCCACTCCGAGTCGCGCTCGCGCTCGCGTTCACAAAGCCCGCGTCGCTATGCTAGACCTGGGATGATGCACGCCCGCCAGGAGTCCTCCGCCTCCAACACTACATCCGTCTCCAACACTACATCCGTCTCCGCAAGGTCGCCGACTGAACCTTCATCTCCGAGCTTCTGCCTGACGGAATTCAACGGCTCCCCGACCAGCCTGCAGCTCCGGCCCGAGCACGAGCTGCATCTCGGCGACATGACTACTCTGAGTCTGTACCCATTGAGCGATGGCGAGGATGCCCGCAGTTTCTAACCCCGAGGCGTCCATCATGTCTGGGCCTCAGAGTTTACCCTTGCATTTGATTTCATCTCGGCGTCCGAACGTTCTGAACGAGGGTGCGCCCTGTTCATGGTGTCTATAGCGTGGCCGTTGTTTCCATCTGTTTTTGTTACTCGTAAGTCCTCACATTCATGAATTGATTAGTCGTCTAACCAAACCCGCACAGTTCATTTCATCCTGTATATTCAAGCATTCATCATCATCGCAACATATCACCCCATTTTTCAAACCGACATCTATGTTCTCTTTCCTGTGGATATCCTGATTTGCGCATATCGCTTTCCCCCCTGCTGTCGCCCGTGTTGCCGTCACCTCCTTCATTCACATCACCCATCCATTTACCGGTTTCTTGGCTTCAGCAACTTAATGGACTAACCAACTCGCATCACTCTCCTTGTCTCGACGTTTTCCTTCAATATATCCATTTCCATCATTCCTCTCGCGTCGTTCCCTGTCTGCTTACCGTAGAAGTACGACACGTGTGTACCATCCAGTCGTCCGTACCGAACGTTTTTAACTTACAAGCTCTGTGTTCTCGGTAATAACCTCGGACCTCTCGTTATCCCTAGCTCACATTGTATCTTTTAGATCTAGCTCGTAGACGAGCCGAATGCCGATACGACCCCCATATGCAAACTATATGACCTATATGCAATATAATGCTTATCTTATGCCGGCTACTTCTTCTGCTGCGTTTGAACCCCGCACCCTTGTCTTTCGTCGAGTTCTCGGGCATCGAGGGCATCGAGTGACGTGCTTCCTCAGACGGTGGCGCACTATTGTACCTTTTTAGAGGTGGGCTGCCTTGAGCAGCTGGGCCCGGTAGGCGTTCTTGCTATACATAGACTATATAGTCGCTGTACAGGTAGACACCGGGAGAGCGCAGGGGTTTGATTGAGAGTGCTCTCTGTATCCTATCGAGGTTAGTGAGATACGATCATCGGCACAGGCGTCTAGAGTTAGGTATGATGAGCACAGACAAATGCGGCATCCGAGTACGATATCTGGGCTCCTTACCGGCTACCCACCGTATACAGTCACCCTGTCATGTTCCCCGAATTGAACTTAATCAACGAAGGGAAGCAGGTGGTACGGCATCCAATTAATCTCCTCCGTATGTGACCGACACCAGGTGCTGCAGTATGGTCTGCTTGCTAGTACCAGTACCATACCCCCGGTATCAATTCTAATGAGCGAAACGGGGTGATAAAAGCCGACTTCTCAGATCCCCAGTGAGGCATTAATGGAAGACCCTCCGGCGTCCTACAGCCCAGCCTAGGTCAGCGAGGCAAGGCAAATGCGACTTTCGGGAGTCAACAGGGAGGCCGGACCCGCAATTAGGATCCAATCGTCATGTGGCTCTTGTGGCCTGCCCTTACCCTGTCCATGCCGGATGGTCGTTTAGTGATTGCGAAGATGTTCGCGTGCCACGAAGGGTAAGTACTGCACTGTGACGCATTTTGACGCTGTTGTAACCCCAGGCCCGGGCTATCAAGCTCGAGTACTTCTGGCGATAGGAGCGTGTGCACCGGTTAGTATCAGCCTGGTGAGGTGCTCATCATGCACATGACTTGACCTGGTGTCCATCGGCCCACGGCGCAGACACTGTTCACACCTTCATACTCCCACCAACCCACCGGTTCAAGAAGATAGGAACCACGTTAATCGAAAACGCTGTTTCGGTGCGCCTTCCATTCAGAAGGAACTCAACCAAGTCAGCAGGCACGTCAATTTAGAAAGGCGTCGGTGAGGTGGGACTTCATCTACCGTGCTACCCTGCCTGTGCACGCCACACGAGTCCGAAGTGTCGGTCCTGCGCCTCTCCGAGCCACAGCCAACGAAGGACCTTCTATATCTCCGTCAAATAAGCCTTAAAACGTGTCCCGATTGGTACTGGATGGCTAGAGCAGAGTATACATGTGCTAGTGCGAGGGATGTAGACGATCAGATGTGGGTGCTAGTGTATGGTATAGATGAGTTCTATCTATTAATAAATTGAGACGCTATGTCCAGTGCAAGCAGGCAGGTATGAGCCCATGATGAGGGTGATGAAGGTCCTGGTGCAACAGACAAGACCAAGTTGGGGATTGCGACGGTGCGTGGGTGGCGTGGCGTGGCGTGGCGTGAAGATTCGAGGGGATGGGATAGGTTCACGGGTTAATATGGGTTACCGTTGAAACCCGAGCAGGGGCATTATCTAGTACCCTATAGGCTGTAGGGTTGAGATGGCGAGGGTGTAGACCCTAACAGTGACCCCTCGTATGGTGGTCTCGGCCTACAGACTCAGTTTGATGCAAGGCGTAAAAAAGGGTCGGTTTAGCGTGTTGTGAACTTTGAATTCTGCCTTAGGCGCGCGCCAATCTTGAAGAAGACAAACCTGTATATGGTCAAAGTGCAAAGTCAGAAACATATTTCATTACGACTGGCATCAGTCCATGTATGGGAAATAAGTACTCACGGAAGAGGCGCCATGAGCGTCGTCAAACCGGCCAGGAGGGCCGTCGCACCGACCGTACCGAGTTTGTCATACATTGCGCCCGCAAATAGCGGGAACGCGGCCGCGAATGACGACCGAAGAAAGCTGTTGCTCGCGAGCGCGGACGCAGCAATAGGCCGGTAGGCGGTGACAAGATATGTGAAAACGGCGTTGAAGACGAAGAGCATCCCCATTCCGAACGGGATCGACGCGAGCTCGGGGACTATCCACGGGACGGCAGGATAAGTAGTGAACGAGAGCCAGAACAGACCTATGGTAGAATATCGTCAGAGAAAGGCCAACGGCGATACATCGCGAACAGAGGTACGTACTGATGGGGCACAGAATGGCGCCAGCCATCCCGATGATCAGCCGTGACTCGGGAGGCGGGTTCCCGTTATATTTCGCGGACTCGCGCGCGAAAATTCTGTTCCAGAAGGGCTGCGTTAATGACCCGATGACTATGCCTACGCCGAGGCCGAGGAAAGCCAGACCAGTGGTCTGCACGTTGAATCCGTGATTCTGCTCGAAGATGTACGGGAAAGCTTGGAAGGTGAGGTAGAGGATACCAAGTAGTAGCGCAGTCCTGCATGTTGCATAAGTATGACACCATATTAGGAAAGCAAAGGTAGCCGATATACCATGTATTTAGCAGCAGGGCCATACGCTCGTAAATCATTAGTTCTGCAAGGAAAGGTTCAGCTTTGCTACACCTATTCGGCAAGAGGAGATTACCGAAAGGTCTATAGCAGCTAACGACGATCTCTCTGAGCAAACTCTGGTTGCGTCGGTCGAGGGGCGCGTAATATTTATCGTTACCGGTTTCTTTACGCATCCTACGTCGAGATATTTAGTTTTGCGCGCCTTCGGCACGACAAGTTGAAATTACTCACCTCGCTGCCTTTCTCTTAAGAATCACGGGAACGTATGTTTCGCGCACAAACTGTAACATGCTAAGCGTGCCTTGCCTTGGACAAGTTGCTAAAGGAGTGATTACTCACCACAAACAACATGATAACCTCAACGAAGATCCAGATGATCTGAACGCGGTATGTCCATCTCCAGTCCGTGTTTTGATTAATGAATCTAGGTCGTGGTCAGCAAGTACTCGTTTACGGCGTAACATAAGACCTACCCAGCGTACAGAGGTCCCAAAACGGGTCCAATAAATGGTGACCTGCAATGCTCTAAGCAATGGTGAACAACGCGGACTCTCGAAACTACTCACATAGTGTAGAATGCCATCGGACTGAAACATGGGTCAGGATTAGGCAGCTCAGCACATTACTTGAAACTTACTTTGCAACATGTTCGTTGGCGAACATGTCACTGACGCTGCCGCCAGCCACACTTAAAAATGCGGATCCGCAGAAGCCGGTCAAGATCCGGAAGGCCAAGAAAGTACCTGGAGGTTATTCACAGTTAGATTCGGATCGCTGCGTCTGGATCACGCTTCGACTGACCGATATCGGGTGCGAAGGCGACAGGGAAAGTGAAGATGAGGAATAAAAGGTACGATACGCGGTACACAATGTTACGCCCTGGAAGATCCTTAGCAATGATAAAGATTATGACGTCATGTTACTCACCGTATACCTCGGAAAGGGGTCCAACAAACAGAGGTCCGACACCGAGACCCGCAACATACAAACTGATACCCAGGATTGCCACCTCTTTTGAAACACCAAAGGTTGCGGCTTCACCTGCCTCCGTGAACGACGCCTGACGCCCAAGAGAGCCAAGATCCGTCAGTATACCACATATGACGAGAGAACGCGCCGTGATGCACTTACCACTGACGACGCACAGGTAGCGCACAGCGATGCAGAGCTGATGACGACGATGGCGACCCACTTTCTGAATGTTGACATGTTTTGCGGGTTGTCCTCCGGGGATAGGGTGACCAGGTGCGGATCTACATTGGCGTTCACAGAGGTGGCGGCTTCCGCTTTCTCCGTCGTTACCGGCCCGGGGGGAATCGTCTTCAGCGAGCTGTTGTCCGACATGGTGGTGGGAGTTAACGAGAGCGACTGGGCCGTTGGCGACTGTATGAAGCGCGGAGACTGACATAGGCGACGAGGGCTTATAAAGCGATGGGAAGAAAGCTAGACCGCGGGACCTGTTCTGTCACTGGGGGCATTAGACGATGTTTCCAGGGGAAACATGTCAAAAACATTTAAAATGTTTTGCTAAAAATGCCAAATTTGGAAAGTGACCTGCCCAATGGGAAGGTAACCCTCAAAACATTTTGAATGTTTTCTACGAAAACATGGGCAATTGCCCCCAGTGTGTGGACACTCGCCCATCCAGTCATCATGCATCAAGCCACGACACGGCGGCCTACTAAGCCCTGACAAAGCATGTTAGTCAGAGTTAGACTGAGACCTCTACCGCGTCAGCAATCGTACACAATTCTTCCTCTAGCCTTCATTTTCTACCGATATTGCTCGATGGGCATGTCACTGACATATCTCTGTTGCACGAAGCTTCTGTCTTCCTATTTCCGAGCGAGACCGATGGAGTTGAGGGCACCGAGAGAAGGAACCTCTGGTCATCAGACCGTTTTCATCTCCCGTTCCGGAACCCCGCTGTCATTGGTGGAACTATTGAACGAAATCTTGATTTATTTCGTCAAGATTATTTCCAACTTTAGTAATATTCTCGTTAATTTCAGCATTTGCACGCGTTTTGACGTGTTTTCGGCCAAAACATCCATATTCAGCCACGTGCAACGCCAAGAGCAATTCCCACGAGCGCACCGTTGTCCAAGGTTTTTCTTTGGACGGTCCCGGTCAGCGTATGTACGCGTCCGACCGCATCTACTCACTTGTCAAATTATATGTTCAAAGCCGGCAACGTTCATCTCCGAGAGCGCACTCTCATCCACGAAACGTTTGCTCTTCATTCTACCGTGCACCCAATCTACCACCACGGATGGTCCCCTAGCGAGCTTGTGCGCCTTCGCGACCAAGTGACCACATGTCAAGGAACCGCATCGCGAGGTTTCTCGCTGTCTCACTCAGACCAAGCAGAGTCTGTTACGCGCCGAGGAGGGTTAGCAGTCAAATCGCGGTAAGCTTCAGCCCCTGCGTTTGCTTCACTGGCGTTGGTCAGCTTAGTTTGGAAACAAAACTAGAGCCCTATGCGTTATTGCTGAGCTTTGCAGTGCTGTATCACGGGCGTTGGGTCCCGTATAGCTGATTCTGATGGTTCGCGAGCGCCTTTTTAACGGTTTTTGACGCGCATATATGAACCGACACTCCAAAGGAATGTGCAGCGAGCATGCCGTGGAGAGTAGGTCATGAACGCGAGTGCGTTAACCACTAGTATATCTTTCTTCTATCTTCACTGATACATAGGGAAAGGGTACCTCTATCCTGTCGTTGACGTCAGCCCAATGAGCATGCCATTACCCACAACAAGCGATCTCACATTGAACATCAAGTTGGCGTCAACACACCTACGAAACTCGAGTTACTCGTTTGAATTATACGTCTTGTAAGTTAGGTTGCCCTTTGGCCAACAATGAGCAAACGACGTGATAAAATCAATTATATCTATAGGAATATAAAGGATTTCGGGGCTCCAGATAAATGACTTCTTGAAAGGCCGGGAAGCCGCTGACATTGACGTTTCGGTGGGATCACCCTACATACAAAGTTTCACCTTTCACACAGATGACACAATGTGTTTAGGGGCTATGGGCTTGCCGGCACCGTAAACGCGTTTCACCTTCAACGGATTCAGCGAGGAGTGATCCTTTTTTCGCTATCTGGAACCCTGGCGGCCGAAAATACTTGCGTTCACAGCACGACCGCTTACACGGGCATGTAGCATGCGCATACAGCAAGAACACCAATTCTATCACGGGAGCACTGCGGCGAATTGACTGACCCACACGCGTCGTAAGTGTGGACTTGTCTTCCATCCTTCTGCGCACTTCCAAAGTCCCAAGCACCCCCATCTTGGGTCTGTAGGCGCTGGTTCAATGCCGCGGTAGTGTCGGGCGCATGCCCTATGTCTGCTACTAATTCGGGGCGCTAGGAACTGCCATGAAAACCGAAGGGATGTTCCGGAAGATAAGTGTTTTCTTGGCGTTTTCCGCCACCACTTGAGGGGCGTCGGCCACTCGTGAGCGCCGACATATAGTACTTAGATATTGCACTGGCTGTGGTCTAACGTGCTTTGTTACAGTCAAAAGTCCCTCACTAAAACTTTGCTCCAACGCTGACAATTCAGACTCGTTTACTGCCAATCTGAAAGCCGAACGCCACGTATTTCTGCAAGGTAGCCGATAAGCGCGTATACAGTGACTAAAACGCGTTACGAGAAGACTCATGAAAAACTACCATCTATACGATTGCGGATGAATACGCGTTCGGATCTGAAACTATGTCATCATACTTTCTCTTGGGAAACCGGGAGACGCCGCCGCGCCATCCCCATGGCTCGGGACATCATGTTCAAATTCTATCATAAGCCCATTCCATGCGACAAAGCCGGCGTTCGTGTGCGTCAGGCACGTTCTCGCGAATGCATGGAGATTTCCGCGGCACACAGTGGAGACAATCGCAGACGATCATCGGTCAGCAAGGACCACACTCAGAGTCAACGCGAAACTAGGAGGTGCTTTTCTTTTCTGCTGTTGATATTAAGTTTGCTTATGTCGTGCAGCTTGGGCGCGTGCAGTGTACTTGCCTATCTGCATTTCTTCGGAGGATTTTTAATACAGGTACGGGACTTACCGCCCATCAGACAACTCCAAAGTCGAGCCCCGAGAAAACAGTCGTTAGGCTCCATCGAATCTGATGCGCACCTTCAGTCCGAGAACATGGCGAACAGAGTGATACACGTGTGAGTCCACGCGCCTTCCGGGGGATAATCTCAGTCAGGCATTCGCCTACGTCCGGGATCTAAGTGGTACAAGGAAGGTTTGCAACTGACTTGATCAACCGCCGCAAATCCGACTCCTCCAACGCCACCAATTTCTTGCCATAGCCTCGACATGCGGTGAGCGGCTATTCGGAGCTTTCCGAAACTAGCTTGCCCCTTGCTGACGCAGCCGTTCCATTTTACAAAGTGTAAGGCTGTGTCGACGTTGACCTGCGGAAAGAAATTGCATGTGAAACGAGGCAGTCGTTGCGTTCCGGACTCTCAGGCTTGTCATAAGGGAGATTGTCGCTACACCTTCTCACTGCCACTTATATTACTCTAGGTTCAGTGTGGGCTACCGACCAGGTACACACTCCAACACGGCAACTTCCACCTAAACGATAAATCGTGTGACCAAACCACTTGTACGTGTATTTTTTCCACCACTGGCACGGCTACTGCCGCGGCAACTTGAACGGCATGTTGTGACCAAGCTGATTTACCAGCAGGCAATCAGGTTGCCTAAATGTGTTTTAGCAAGTGCCAGCTGGCTCACCTCCCTAATTTCCGCTGTCACCCCGAGAATAGGCTTTAGCCGCATCCCCTTCAAGCAGGTGCATATCTGCAAATTGTCTAGTTACCGGGGACCCGTTCACTAAACAAGTTGCCGTCTGCTTCCTTAGTCCATATGCTTCCAGGCTTCCCCACGTACTTCCTCCCTGGACCCTGTTCCTTCATCCCTGTGACACGTTCTCGCGGGTTGGCGGCTATTGGTGTTGTCCCACTCAAATTGGATTACGCTGGTGATTGACACTAAGGCGACAGGGACAGTGCTTTTAGGACAACGAACAATTCATATTGGTATAGTGCTACGGTATGCTGCGCTGGGCTCATCAGAATTTCCAGTATTCTATGCTGCATGCAGCCCGATCGAATGGGAACTCCCCACCCCACCCCTGCACATCCCGAGTACTCTCCTCCACCGCCGACCGCATTTGGCCAACAACCTCCCGCGCGGCTCCCATATCGCTCACCCGGTTGCCCTCCAGCTCTTCTTTGCAGCTCTGTTCGATCATCGGCATCAGCTTTAACCGTTGCACACAGTGCGCCAAGCGACCATATGGCCATGGAGCATGATAGCACAGGAAGATCATACCTGAATAGCCTGTGTGATATCCGCATCGACGACCGCCAGTGCGTCGGCCATATCGCCGTCCGTCTCCCAGCGGAGGCCTACCGTAGCCGAGACGACGGAATAGAGCACGCCGAGACTAGCAAAGCCCATGCCAGCCCCGTATAGCGATCTCGCGCGTGCGAGGACGCTGTGCAGCTCTGACGTAGGCACAGGGTCGAATCCGTCGGCACCAGGAGCGAACAGGCTGTTGGAGCTAGCGAGCCGACGGGCTCCAGTCTGACGCAAGCGGGCGCGCGCCGCGGCGGTAAATGCCGATGCGAGGCTTGGTGAACCAGTGGCGAGGAGTGTGCGTGTGATGGCGCGCAGGCTGTGGCAGAGATCGGGCGGAGGCGCAGGTGGGAGCGAGATTGGCGCGCGGGGGAGACGATGAGTTGCAGGCGGGACGCGGTGCATGCAGCACAGCACGGCACACGGAAGGGCTTCGGCGTGAACAAGGCGCCGCTAGTGACAAGTAAGGAAGTCACCACTCACTCTTCTAATGTCGCATTGGCAATAAATGTGTCGACCTAGAGGATCGACCTCAGTCTTTGAGACTAGCGAGTACACAGCAGCTCCTGACGCACCATAAGGTTGCTAAAGCTTGTGGTTAGCCCCTATTGGTTTATTTGCTTTAGAGCAGCACACTCACACATGGCCGAGGGTCTTGACGTTGTTGTCGTACTGTAGACTCGAGACTTCGGGAGCGGGCATCTTGGGAACTGAGCTGAAGGGTGCGTGTGGAGAAGAGGTATGAGAGATGGTCATGCTGAGGTTATTTAAGGGGGTCGTCCCAGTGCAGTTCCACCGGTGATCAGGCAGGCGATGAACATGATTCAAATACGTCGGCGACTAAAAACGAGTCAACAGGGGATCGCCATCAGTCGGACAACTTGGATCCCCAAATTAATAGTTTCCCTCACGATGACAAGACAACAGCGCCTCAATATGTTCATAGATCGGCACGAATAAGAATGCTGAACCGCTATGTCAATATCCGAATGGTCGGCGACGGCCTCCATGTTTACCGGCGCGGCCCCGCGTCTGTAAAGCGGGACAGTTTGGGCTGTGAGTGCGGATCGCCCACACGGTTCGCTCCTTCTTTACAACCACAACTCCGAAAACTGCTTGCAGTCCAGCAACAGCCTGGGCGGTATCCGACAATCTGGAAGAGGCAATGTCTGTCTATCAAAGTATTCGCCGAGCTCTGACAAGCAGCCAGTGCGGGTAAATCTGGTTAATCCAGCTCCGAGCACAACTTTGGGACGGAGATCGATTGATTTATTTTAAATGGCAAGCCGGACGAGGCACCGTCAAGGAGTCGTCAACTGCCCCTCAGCCTCCCTATATTCTCAACCACCTCCCTTTTTCGACTAAATGACGACTGTTGTAGGCCAAACCCAGGCTCACGCACGCGAGACGTTTACCCTTGGCCCTTTCACTGTGCCTAGGCTTTGGGTCGGTCTGTGGCAGCTTTCTGGCAACGCCTGGGGTAGCGCCTCCGCAGCGAAGATCCGGCAGGCAATGGCACGCCATGTCGAGCTGGGCTTCAATGCTTTTGGTGAGTTCCATAATGAGCCCCAGATGATCATGCGCCACGGGTCACTGGAGTCGTGGCCTTGGTCTCGGGGTGTTCGAGCTAACTTGAGTATCTATCAAACTTATTCTTGTATTCACAGATATGGTGCGCAAATTACATAGCCGCCTGGCTCCTCTATCCCAGGTATCGCTCGCTGATAATGCTATCTATCAACTTTGTTTTCTCCCCCATTTCTGGACCATCACCTCGACTGCACTGACAGGGTATGCTTGTTCTGACCGTTAGCCCCGCCATATACAGCCTTTATTGACGCATCTTTCAGCTGATCATTATGGAAGCGCGGAGATATTGTTTGTGAGCCACCGCATTTTTGTTGACGAAGTCATAGGACCCTCTGATGTTCGATAAACCAGGGGCAATACAGAGCATCTCTGTCATCGCCCACAGATGTGCTTGGTGCCACCAAGTGGTGTGTCTTTCGGCCCACACAGCTCTCTCGAGAAGTCGTGGAGGCGGCTGTGAGGGAGCGCATGGAGCGCATGAAGACCACACAGGTCGACCTCCTACAGGTACTTACCGTAGTCCTGTGTGGGCCTCTGATTTACCAGTCTGATATCGATCACCGCAGTTCCATTGGCAGGACTATTCAGACAAGAACTACTTAAATGCTTTGCAAATCCTCCAAGACCTCCAAAACGAAGGTCTGATCAAGACTGTTGGGCTCTGCAATTTCGATGCAATCAGGACCGATGAGATATGCACGCAGCTCGGTCCGGGCTTCATCGTGTCAAATCAAGTGCCAGTAAGGAAACTTCTCTTTTCTCCAATTTTTTCTTTCTCCGCGCGAAAAATTCGTTTTACGCATTTTCTGAATCCGATATCTCCCTCGCCGCAGTTCTCTGTCATCGACACCCGGGCCCTGCATGGCATGTCTGACGTTTGCCTCCGTCACAATGTGAAGTTGCTGACTTATGGAACACTGGTGGGTCGAATCGACTACAGCTGTTGTATCATACGATTCTCACATTCGCTTCATCGCTCCCCGTGAAACTTCGGCCTGTGCCTTCGCCCGTCATAGTGTGGAGGCTTCCTGGCGGACAAATGGTTGAACCAGCCAGAACCCGATCTTTACTCTGGAACGCTGACGCCGTCGCAACGCAAGGTAAGTTGAAATTTAAAATAATCCCGCTCGACATCCCCACGGCTTGTCTGTTGTGTGGTGTCTGAACGACACTGCGCTCTTGGCGTTTAACGCTTAGCGTCGTGTTCTTGATGTCTCACGTCCTTCTTGATAACTCGCCCCATGCGTTCCGTGGCTAACGGGGCGTCATGCAGTATCTCGACATGATCCTGAAGGCGTGGGGAGACTGGAAACTCTTCCAGGAGCTTCTGGCGGTGCTTAGGGCGATCGGCGACCGCCATGGCGGGCTCAGCATCGCCAACATCGCGACTCGTTGGGTGCTGGACCATGCGTTCGTGGGCGCTGTGCTTGTTGGTGCGTCTGCAGCTCCCATCTCCGCCTTCATATATCACACCACCATCATTCCACACCATTCCTGCGTGCCCCTTGCATATTTGTTCTCCCATGAAACCGTGCTAAAACGCCTGTAGGGGCCCGACTGGGCATTTCGGAGCATCCTGGCGACAACGCGCACGTCTACGGCTTTAGACTGACCGACGACGACAACCGCACCATCCAGGCTGTCCAGGACCGCTCGAACAGCAACCGGATGATCGTGACTGTTGGTGATTGCGGTGCCGAGTACCGCTAAAGCCAAGAAGCTTGAGGTACCTTGTGTACGATTAAGGGGAGAAATCGGAAGACACCGCTAATGTGGTCTGATACGACTCATTTTTTGACGGGAAAAGACATTTCTGCACCTCCCACCCATGTATATTTTGTATGTATGACTATCTATCTCGCTTGTGCTGCTGGATGTCCCAACGATGACAAGAACGAACTGGAAGCGCTCGATTGACGCTTACGTACCCTGTTCGCACTTTTTGTATAGGACTGTATAAATAGCTACCGACCTTCGCGGAGATGCAAATGTTTCAAAAGGAGAATTTAGGATCCAATAAGACGCGTCGCTACTTTGTTTGTGTTCACAGCTTTAGTATGTCCCTGTTCTGAAAACGTACTCGCGTTCAATACATTCCGGTCTAACTCCGGATCTGATGTTTGCTAGCTTTTGTCAGGGTCCAAGTTGATCATACATTCGGCCAAAATCACATTCGATCATTCCTACTGGCATCTGCGGTGGCAGACATATTTCCAATGATGCAAACGAAACGAAGCACTGCACGGCGAGATGATATTAAGTTCCAAAATAATACATTTGGGCTGAGCTTGCTCCAGGATGATATGATGATGCTGCGTGTGTACAAGAGTGTGGTATGAGTGTACGTGTGTGACTGGTCGTTGAAACTAAGCGAATGAAAAAAAAAATGATTAGGTGGGAAAGAAAACCATGGCAGAGTAGTCTTGCGGCGCAATGAATGATTGGCGCGTACGATTGGAGCCAATGACAAGAGCCGCGTCGCCTGGTGTCGCGCGGGATCGACGAGAAAATGTAAGTCAGGTCACCGAGTTACCGATGGTCGCCGGGAGGAGCATCGCTCTCCGGGTACCTGTGCGGGAGCAGTGACCATGTCAAAATAAACGCCAAAACATCACGGAGCAAGGGAACGCAGCACGTACCTTCGTTGTTCACCTCACCCAGCCTGTGTGTTCGAGGACATCCGAACACGACCGGTGCGCGCGACGATGAACAGAATCAGAGCCTGCTCAAGGACCCTCCAGAGCTTGGTGGCGAGCCGGATGCGTTGAGCACGGCGGAAGACAATCTTTGGATAGGTTGAAGCTTGCGTTTCACGTCTCTAAGAATCGATGTCTTGGGTTGCCAGTCTCTGAACGCGTCTCGGAGCCGGATAAAGTCATCCGAGAACAACCGCGCGACGTCCTCGTCTGCGATGAGGTCGCGCAGGGCCCACGGAATCTCGTAATCATTTTGCTCCTTGAGGGCATCAAACGGCTCGCTTGTAAACACGAGATCCTGTCCCTGTTCTTGCGCCTGGTCCTGAACCTTTGTTCCACGTCCGGATGAAGCATTAGGCTGTGTGCTCCAACGGGGACCGTCGTCGGTGAGAAAGAGGTAGTTAACGGCAAGCGAGAATGTTGCGATCTCCTCGTATACCGTCGAGTGGCCAATCCCATTCAGGGAACCTGCGGTCGCCTCGCTGAGGTGTGTCAGCAAACCACTGTCGGAGAGCCCGGCGTTACGGATGCGGAGCAGGAGTACAAGCAGATTCGACAGAAAGTCCGACGAGCTGTACATGGTACCACACGCAACCACCACAATCAATCATATCAAGCCAGTGCATAAAATGTAAGTCAGCTAAGACCGCGGATCATCGCCCACACAAAATGGGCTATGACTGAACAAGGGAAGGTGACGCACTGATATGCATCGCCATCGATGTACAGTCCTCTCAAGATGAGGGGGTGAGAGACGGCGGTGAAAAGACCCGAATAGAGGCCTACGACCTGATCATTGAGCGAAGCGACGTATACCATCTTGACCTGTGCCCCATTGTGTGAGACAAGGGGAAGAAAGGATCCATTCGTAAGTACCATCACTGATAGGAAGCAAAGCGAAGAGATGCGAAGAGATGCGAATAGAAGGAAGATGAAGCGATAGAGAGATGGTGATCATCCCAAGAACAAAAGAATTACTGACCTTGTGGTGTAGAACATTCTGCAGGACCGCGAGATATTCTTTGGATATTGAGCTTTCCGTGTTCTGGTCATGCATCGCGCAGCCATCGTCACCGCCGCCGTTCGTATGATCATCAAGACCCAATCAAGAGCATCCAGAACACACGACCACCATGCATTGGCCGGAGAAATATCGTCCAAACCACGCCGGCATCACAAGAATTAGAACGTGAACGGCCCAACAACAGCGGCAGAGACGGGCGACAAGTACGCATCAGGAGCGCATTGCAGGGACGATTTCCACAAATTACGAAACAGATCGTGGAGACATATTGCAGAGACGAATCACAGGTGCGCATTGCAGACACGCAAACCCCATCCCAGAACGTTCGATTTTGAAAATGCATAGCCAGACGAGTTCGCCAGAACAAATTGGGGAGCGGCACAGCCAGAGAAGTTCGCGAAAATGCCGCCAAAAAGTATATCCAGACGAATGCACGAGAAAGAACGCCGCGCGCGCGCACCCCAAAACCAGTCCGCGAAAACGCCATCGAACAGAAAAACCAAACCAAACCAAATTAATTGCGAAACAATCAGCCACCATCCTCATCCAGCAACTTGACAAAGGCAAACGCACCTGGAACTCAAACAGCTCCCTCGCCGCAGTATTCTCAAAGTACTGGAGGTACGGCTGCAGCAGCGAGCTCGTGCTCAGGTACCGCAGCGGCCCGTGGTGAATTCCGCACAGCGCCAGACAGCACACGCGGTGCGGCTTCCTCCTTTTCCCATCTTCAGCTGTCGTGCCAGACGGGTCTTGGGCTTGCGTTTGAGAAGCAGCCTGACCGCGCCCACGCCATGGCCCGGGAACGATCCCGATCGCCCCGCCCGCGACAGCGGACGCGGCGCCGAGGAGCGAGGCGTCCGCGCCGCCACTCTGCGTCACGCTCCCGTTCCTGCTGGCATCCTCTCCGTCCGGCCTGGCACCCGCATCGCCATTTCCCTCCGTCCGGATATACCCATCCCTGATCAGGCGATCCAGCAAATGCGTCGACACGATCGACCCCTGCGAGTGCGTAGCCACAAACACGACGTCCGCCTCGCGTAGATCGTCCATCCACTCCTTGTTGCCCGTGAGCGCCGCGTAGAGCCGCTCGACGCGCTTCACGATCGTGCCCTCGCCCTCGAGCGGCATCGACGTAACCTTGTCGAGGCGCACGCCGTGCTCGGCCTGGAAGAGCTCGAGCGCCTGTGTCATCATCGATGTGAACTTGGCGGATGTCCCTGTGGGTTCGCCGAGGACGGTACGGATCGCGGCACCTAGAAAATCAAAGTGTTGTATTAGTGACACCCTTATAACAGAACGAAGAAAGACATACCAGGGAACCACCCGTGCACTCCAATAACCACAACCCTCTTCGCGCCCTTCAACACATCCCCAGCGTTACTCAACACATTGCCCGCTCCTTCTGCAGATATCTTCCCCTCGAGCACGTCATACGCCCTGGGCAAACTCTCCTCATACGCCTTCCACTTCCCCTTCGCCTTACTCATCCCCGGTCCAGCGCCTACACCATGAGCCTGACCATGATGGTCCGTAGCAGCAGCAGAGGGCTCCAGCGGCGCCCATATCGCCTTCGACACAAACCTAAGCGCAGCGCTCTTCGCCATCGCGAGCGAGCTCTCCTGCCCCTGGCCCGCCTTTGCGCTGGCACTGGCGCTAGCCTTGAGGTAGGACGGCGGGACGACCGAGCGCGGCGGGAGATGGAATGTATCCCCCCACGTCGGCAGGATAAGGTTCGGCGGGCGCGGCACGTCCTTGTCGCCTTTCACCTTCTCGTTGCTCGATTTCTTGGATGGCGCAGGCGACGGCGCACGGTCGCCCGCGATAATAGAGGACGTGTGTTTGCGTTTCGCAGCGTCCTTGTCGGACAAGACCGAATTGGCCGGCGAGTCAGGCCGCTGCGACGCGGCTGGTGAAGCAGGGCGGGGAGATTTGGCCTGCGGCGTGGCGAACTTGCTCCCGCTGGGCTGCGCCTCCTTCCCCTTAACCGTCCCTTGATCATCCTTCCCGTCCTTCGCATCACTTCCACTCCCCACCGCACCCGCACCCTGAATCTCGTTCCCATCCTCGTCCAAATCCAGATCCATAACCTCCATCTCCCCCTTCCCGCCCTCCCCCTCTTTCTCCTGGGCTTCGGACCCGTCTGTAATCCGCTTCGACGCAGCCCCGCGCGCCGAGAAAAAGGCGATCCAGCCGGAGCGGCTCGTGCTCGCCGACGCCTCGATCGGGTTCTGCATCTGCAACGCGCTCCGAGTCTGTGATTGGGTTTGCCCCGACGAAGTAGAAGACGGGGCGGTGGCGGGGTCGCCGCTCGGGTCCGCCGGGTCTGCAGTAGTGGCTGCGGTGGAGGATGCGGTCGCATCGGGAGCGGAGGCGCTAGCATCTTCCGTCTTGGCTTGGCCTTGAGCTTGGGCGCTAGACTCGGCGTTGCTCGGCGTTGGTCCCGTCGCTGATTCATCCGCCTTTCCTTCGGCCTTGTCGGCCTCGCCAACGTCCTTCCCATCCTTGTCATCTCTATCGTTCGTTGGTTCACCCGAGGGAGGCAGCGACGCCGAAGACTGATACCACCCCCACGGCGCATACCACGCGCTCTGGCTCTGCTGACTCTGCGCTGAACGTGCCGAGAGTACGTCCACCTCGTGCGCCCTCAATTTGCCTTCGTCGACCGGGTTCTTGCGGTCGAGAATGGGCGACGTAGGCGGAGCGGAGGACGAGCGTTCGCGTCCTGCAGGTGCGCGCTCAGGCTGGGGGTGGGGCGGGGGTTGATCATCGCCAGTCGGTATTCCTTCAACTGTCACCTCGGGAGAGGCAGACGGCTCTGCGGCGACAGACGATTGCTCATCTGCTCCTTCCGTCGGCACCGTCACATCGGCATTGGTCGTTTGCGCCTCAGAGGTTTCATCCGTGGTTGTCGCCGCCACCGCTGCTGGCTGCGCAGACTCCTGCGTAGTAGCCTTCCAGGAGAAAAAGTCCCACCATGTGGCTTGTTCCGCAGGCTCGTTGGTGGTATTGAGGTTGGAAGAAGAGGCGGCGCTGGCGCTGGTGACGATGGTGGTGGTGGTAGCATCGGGGGGAACAGGGTCGGATGGGACAGAGGCAGAGAGACCAGCGTTCGGGAGGTCAATCGTGGAGTTGGGAGGGGCAGGCGGTAGGTTGGAAGAGGTAGCAGTAGTCAAAGTAGAGGATGTTGGCTCGGGCTGAATCCCGACCATTGATGGAGTTTTCGTGTCGTCTTTATCATAGCCGTCAGTTTATAATCGATGCAAAAATAAAGGATGTATAACGCACCACGACGCGTCCCCTCGCTTCCCTGCTCTCGCCTCTTCCTCTCGCCCTCCTCTGCCTTGGACTCGTCCTTGGCCTCTCCGTCCGTCACCCGGATATCCTCCGCCTGCGCCGCAGCCACGGCCTTGTCTAACGGCACCTTTGGCCTCCCGAGCAGCGGAATGCTCAGCATAAACCGGCTCGTGCTCGGGTTGAGTGTATGCGTGCTCTGCGTTCTCCTCCTCCCTCCCCCAGATCCCTCGCTCTCTTCCTGCCCATGTGTAATCGTAGGAGGACCGCCGATCGTAGGCGGCGGGAAGTGCACGGAGGGCGAGAGAACGGGTACTTCTTCGTCCACTGACGAGGGTATTGATATGATCGAGGGGCGCGAGGAGTGCGGTGGGCGTGTTGAGTCGAAGGTGGACGTGCTGATCTTTGATAGATACGGTGGGGATGGGGAAATGCGAACGTCGCGCGGTGTGGTAGATGGTGCGGTTGTTAATGAGAGATCGACCTCGGTCGGCTGGGGCGCGGCAGGTGCGCCCTTGGAGACCATGTCCTCGACGGGGTTGTGTGGGTGTGGGTGTGGATGGGACAGGGGTTGAGGTGGAACCGCGCTACTGGCGTCTGCGTCTGCACTCGTACTCGCGATAGGCACTGAATTATTTGTCTCCGGGAGAGCCTCCTTCGACCAAGTAAAAAGCTGGAACCAAGATGATGAAGAGGCCGCGTTCGCGTTCGCGGCAGGGTTATTGGTTGAACGTGCGCGTATCGTGTCGTGGTTGGACGTGTCGGGAATGGCAGCTTCGCCCGGGGTCCCACTCTCGGAAGGAAGGGCCGGCGCAGACTGGGATGGTGGTGGCACCAACGGTTGTGCCTCCGCAGGGGCTCCCGGCGTTGGATTAGATGTAGGAGATAACGGAATATCAGGCGCGGGCGCAGGTGTGGGTGCTGGGAGGAGCGGGACACGCTCTGCCGCGGGCGGCTGCTGGAACGTGACTGATTTGGGGCACGTTCGTCATCAGCTACCAAACGCCCAAGCAGAGACGACAATCATGAGTAGACTCACCAGGAGTCCTACTTCCCTCAGTCACATCGTCTTGTGTTTCTGACACAGGCTCTCCAGCCGGCGAGATTGACGCTCGCCCAACTGATCGTATGCTTGCTGTGTCGTCGTTGGCAGTTAGATCCCCGTAGCCACTTCTGACAGAGAGGGTATCCCCAGACTGCTTATGACTCATGCCACGGAAAGTATGGATGCTCCCAGAAACAGACGCGTTACTGCTCCTGCGCAAGAGCTGCCTGCTCCTCTCCCTGGTCTTCTCCTTCTCGGCGGGAGCCTGGTCTGCCTGTGTGGGCTCTGCAAAGGTGTAAGTGAGGGTGGCGGGTGTGAGCTCTTTGCGCTTGAGTCGATTGTTCCAGCGAGGGAATGTCGAGTGCTTGTGCGCGTTGCTCATGGAAAGGAGAGGAAAGGAGAAGAAAGGAAAGAAAGACCCGGGAGACAGAAAGACAGACAAACAGCCGCAGCTCAGAGGGACAGCAGGCACGTTTAGTTCCTAGCACAGCCACACACGTCTTTACGTCACAATTACAGAGCTTTAGGTTTAGGGTTACCCAACACTTTGCTTCAACTTGACAGAACATGTTTAGAGCAGACGCGTCTTTCCTCTCGAGACATCCTCTACTTTCTCAATGAAAGTGATTATCTAGCCAGCATATCGGTGCAACACACCTGGTGCCACCTCAAGATCTCATGTTCATCGCAATCACTGCCTCGAGGCTCTGGCGCCTTTCTCACGCTCACAGCATAGCATGGCTAAAACACATCTTCCAGTGCAGCCTTTGGGCTGTCTTCTCGATCTCTCCCTACCCGAGGTCTTCGTCACCGTACGACTCCGTAGCGCCAGCAGGCACTTCCGATTAATCAACTACCATCACACACTCGAAGCCTTTCTCTCTCACTCAACTCAAGCAGTAGATGGCAGAAGCTAATCCAGTTGTACAGCAAAATGAGCCCCTGCTACAGGAGGGGGAAGAACAACATAACAATATTTGGCAAGATATGGGATGGTCTTTGATGGATTCGGTGGGGTATCCCGCCGGCGAGCGGTACACTATAAATAATCCGATGAGTGACTCGACAGAATCTATACCGTTCATCAGGGCTACGGCACCTTCCTCTCTGTACAGCATACCATGGGGTGACAGAGCATGGAACTCCTCGTCGTCTTTGCTGTGGTTAAACGACACGACACCTCCTCCCGTGTCGTTCCCACCTTTAATATGGACGAGGTCCACCTCAACGCCAGAGGAACCCCAGAGCGACCCCATATCTACACATCTTTCCCACTCCATCATCCCGGATCCCATCGGCGAGCTCCCAACGTGGTGCAAAGACTTGGGCGAGAGTTACTGGTTTTCTGCTGATATGTTTACCTTCAGGAAACAGCGTCCCTTGCACAACCCCGTTGGCCCTCACAGGTACATAAACCATCACCTCATCCCCCATTCTTTGCGCACCCGCACAAACACGACCTTTGTCTACGGATCTGGAGATACAATTCCTCGCTCTGGGACAGATGTAACAGCTCCATCGACAAGCTCGTCAGACAGTCTAGCTAGCATTCCCTCCGCAAGCGGCTCGGACGGGCGCTCAAATCCCACGAGTGCAACTGTGGCAGGCTCGCCGCCGACCAACTCCAAACCAGAAGGCGGCCGAAATCCTAGTGTCGACTCAATGGAATCATGGCTCAATGTACGTTGCATTATTGATAAATTTCCTTGGACTCATCAGCTCATTCACAGAGATCGGCCGTACCTACAAAGCGGTCTGAGTCAGTCAGTGCCCACGCGGCTATGGTCACTTCACTTGGCGATGTACGTGCTATTGCTGTCAATCTCACCCTTGAATCTGTCATGACCTAAATCACAGAACATCTCAGAAATAAGCAGGGCTGATGTCGAAGACCAGCACAGTAATAGCACTGGCAGTAGCCTTTCGTCCTATGCGCGAGCTTTCTTGCGACGGATTAGGGAAATTGCGCATACACCCAAGGAACAAAAAATATCCGCAGAGTCCGATGAGTCCATGCACTTTAAAGGGAGTATTGGGCAAAAATACAAGCACGCAACTTCCCATATTCGCTCAGCGTTCCAGCCTGTAGTCATTTACACATGCAAAACCAAAGAAGTTAGTCGGATTGTTTGAACCAGGCAATACTTCTTATACTAACATAAATCGCACTCTCTAACAGCGCCTATGGACCGCTCCAGACAATCGGCGCCGCTCCCGTTTCATGTCCAGGGAAAGTAGCGGCGACGAAGGCAGCGATACCGACTCCCAGCAAGAAAAGCGCGACAGAGTATCCAAAGATACCAGTAACCAGCATAAGGGCGATCCTCCAGAGAATGCGCTGCGTTACGGTGGACATTGGGAGTGGATAGATGACGATTCGACACATGGGAGAACAAGGTTTTGCTCGTGTCTCTGGTAATATGGCGGCTTCTACGATATGTAGGGCACTGATAATGAGTACTTGTGGTAATATGTAGAGTTTCACGGAATCCAGCTATCCTCACGAGTGTACATGTCAGTGTTGCCAATCGGGCTGAAATTGATGTGGTTCCCGCCTGTGATGCAAAATAAAGTCCGATATATATTGGGTAATGGCATTCAAATCGCAGACTAATGCTTGATCTCCGACAAAAGGGCCATGGCTGCTGGATAGGCGCGCCTGCCCTAAAGAAACCCCTTTGACGTAAAAATTCCCGTAGTCGATTCCCTTCTATCGCTGGGTCCTTGTACTAATCGACCAGCGCGGCGCAAACACGATGGTACTGGATTATCTCATGGCATCAATGAGTCTGCTGGATTCATGGCACCAGCCGCATATCAATTAGAAAGCCAAACACCTGCATGTTCGATCTGCTGAGCAGGAAATCAACGTCAGCATGAATCGGCTTCCTCCTACGCACTAAAAGTAGCTGACCCGGTTGCTCACCAAGATTCTTACAGAGACACAGTTGAAGAGGTTTGTCCAGGGCACCTACCGTGCTGAAGTTCATCAGCAAGCCGATATTGCTCGCATCATCTCCAACGTTGATAATGCGGTTGGACAGCTGGACATAGCGATGTTCCGCCTGAACTCCAGGCTCAAATCAATCGCCGCTCACTTTCGGCGGGACTACTCCACAGTTATCTTGCACATTTTACGCCTACCAACAGAAATTTTGACAGATAATTTCATCTACTGAGCCAACACGTAAGGGCGTACCTGACTGAACGTAGACGTGCAGGCCCATCAAGTATATTTAGCGCGAATTCATCCCATCACGCACAGGTCATCCCATCGTACATAGAAGCCGGACGCTCATTGTAAAGATGCCATAGCAACACGTAGCAGTTTCGGGTTAGTAGACAGAAATGAGCGATTTGTGCTTGAGGCAGCGGGAGGACTTGGGCTTTCCTAGGCGAAGCTGTCCGAGTAGCCGCTATTATAAGCTTGTTGGCCCGAATAATATCAAGTAGACAGCTAGTAAGAGCGCTTAAATCACCTCGTAATCCATGAGCGTCCAGAGGCGCAGTTTCCCCACCCCCACATCATGTTGCCTAAACCGCCGTTCATGTACAGTAGATTGCGCGGTGATGGGCCCTCAAGGACTTTATGCATTATAGGCTAGCAGCGAACTTTAAACACGTTTTGGACAGTGGTTTTATAGGCCTGAAAATAGGCCTGAAAACCACAGCTCTTCTGCTCTCGTAAAACCGTGCCCGTCTCCCTGGTCTCCCCTCCCAGACCCCATTCTTGCTCTCTGTGGTTGTATAGGACGGGGAACAACCGTAAGTTTGTTATTATATGTCACATTGAGTCGCATAACATAAAGAAAGGTGTATCAAGTACTACAAATTGTTCGAGGAGTATGAACGACGTACACCCCGCATATCGTGTTCTGGTTGTAGGAAGGACCACCGCAGGGAAGACCATACTTCTGAGTAGAATTTGTAATCCCGACAACGCTACAAAGCCCTTGGTTTATGACGCAGAAGGCCGAGCAGTACGTTATGCATCCCCGTCTCGCGCCATCTGAGCTAAATAGATTCAACTCTGTAGGTAAGCCTTACTGGGCTCTCAGGGGACCTTCGAGTAAGTGCCTCCCTACGTCTAGTCTATCGACGACTTTTGTTTACATGTTAACCCTAGGAAAGAGCTCTGAATTTCTTCGCTGAAGACAAATATGATGATGTTATTCTCAGGTCTTGTAAGGTGCGCGTACTACAAAGTTTTACTAATGACATTGAATTGACCAATCTCATCAGCGTGGCATGCACGACATTCACCACCAAATCACTTATCCTGGGAGTCAATTTGTGTTTCACACTTTCAAAGGCACCTCCTTGCGGGATTTTAGGCTGATTCGTGATTTCATGTGCGAGCGAGAGTCTGAGTCCTATGCAGCAGAGCGATTGCATGCTATCTGGTGAGCGCTCAGTTCATACTTCCGTTAGAATATGCTCAAGTTTTCCTCCCCAAGGTTTTGTATCCCGATGAACGACACACTCCCTCTCTCGGGCGTGGAGGTCTCGTTCATGAACGAAGTTTCAAGTAAACGTGAGGATTATGTGTGATTTGTTGTCTCACTCTTGCTCATGATGTTCTTGAAGTGCCCGTGGTCGTTGTTTTCACCAAGTTCGAAGCTCAACTAGAAAAAGCGAAGTTTGATCTACCAGTGCACAGTGCAACCCAATGGCTTGTACAACCACCAATCAAGTACCGCAGTGCCGACGATGCCAGGTCCATAGCCGAGGAAATATATCGCAATGATTACCTTCAACGTGTTTTAGAAATAGAACATCCTCCACAAGCTGTGGTGAGACTCCAGTGTAAGTAAATTCGTTTAAGGTCCAAATAACCAGTAACTTGTATTTCTGACTGTCACGTACAGATATGCATGATCCTATGACGGAGTACCCAATAGAGCTGTTGGACAAGACGATCACAGCAATTCACGGATTGCCGGAAGATAATGAGTTACTTGTGCCACTGAGCGCCCCTGGGAGTGAGGTGCGTCAAGGCAGCGCTCATGATAAGAATGTTCACTCACCCATTTCTGAACACCTGAAGAATGATACCAAGGGATTCGGAATCCATGCAGCGAGCACCAGTGCAAGAGGGAAAGAGTTGCCAGCCAACCTGTCGACTCAAGTAGACCACAGATCTCCTACTTCCGTGCCCTCTGCCAGCGTAGATTCATTGGAGTCGTTCCTCAAGGCAAGTCTATTTTTGTTTCCGAGAGCGCCAGCTATGCCACCAGGATGGTTTACATATTAATTTATCAACACAGCGACCAGCGACGCTCTTGAAGAAACCACACTCGTCGCATATGGCCATGATCGATTCCATTCGTGACGTGCGTACGACAGACCGCCAAACTACTATCTGCTTATTTTCGCGATTTTATGCCGCGTGAGAAGATGGACCTGGACGTGGAAATGGAAGAGGCATGTGCCATACCCTCATCCGCGTCTGGGAGCCATTCTCCTGTGGATGACGTTCTCGGCAAGCCTCATGGCATTTGGTGCCGCATACGAAATGTGCTCCTCCAGGCTCTTTTCGTCTCCCAGTTAGCTTCAGACACAGGCAATTCGGAGCTACTCAAGGTGGTATCGTCTGAGCAGGAAGGTCTGCAGGCGAGTGTCCAAAGGGTTCACTCTCGTCAACTTGAAAAGCGCCGGACCACCGGGGTATTTACATGTAAGGTAAAAGAGGTCAGTGAAATCATGCGCACCTCGTACCATCGTTGATAAGTAAAGCTAAAGGTAACATTTATTTTAAGCGTCTCTTTTACGCGCGGGAACCACCTGGGAAGAGCGAGGAAGATCTTAACTCTGATGAGGAGCCAGAGCAGCAACATGAAGAGGATGCGGCGCTTAGAAGGCGGCAAACTGGATATTATCATGATGCTAATCCGCGTGGCCATTGGGAATGGGCATGGGTTGAAGATGATGCCTCATACATTAACCCGCGTTTCTGCCTTTGTCGTAAGTGATGGAGCTGTTAGGGAAGTTACTAGCGAGCCAAAGTGATAATTGGTCTCTGAGACTCGATACCCGTACTGTATAAGCGACTAGAGTTGAGGTGCTTGCTACACTGTTAGACGCGAAAAATTGCAATATTGCTGATCGAGCGCATAAGACCCAATGGCCAATCAAGTGACCTCATTTACGAAAGGTCGAGCATGACACATATTGATGGTGTGCTTGTGGTCAGTGTTAAGACGAAGTCTGATAAGATAAGACGCAAGTTCGGCTACAGTTGTCCCGCGCCGATGCTCCGGCATTTTCCCGCGTCTCACCATACCGCGCGACTCCCCACGCGCGTCGACCATCCACCAAGTGATTATGGATAAAGAACAATTCTGTAAGGATATATTATTTTGTGTGCAGCATGCTAATATGGGCTCTCAGACGACCAGTCCGATGCAGAGGGATCGGAAGACCCTGAAGACACCACCAACTCAGAAGACGCAGAGACTGCAGCTTCAGTCGATGGCTCGGAAGGAGATGAAGAGGAGGTCAAAGGCATCCCTCAGGGTGTTCAGCTGGAAATCAACGGACACTTTGAGTACGTGGCACTCTCAATATCCATTCCATTCATGAACCCTACCTCATACCACTCCTCTCCCGCCTATACACAGTCGACTCTGCAGAACATCCGCATATCGAACGACGTTGCGGGAGACTCCTCCTTCCTGAGTAGGGACTGGGTCATCAATAATGAAGAGCACAATGCCGAGTCTCATGACGACCTTCGCGAGGCGTCTGGGGTCAGGAGAAAGAAGTCACGCAAGGTATGCATCTAGCCTATGTGGGACTCTTTCCCTTCTCCGCTCTGGCCATCCCGGCTTGTACATCCCGCAGCTTTGCACACATGTTTATTGACGCAAACGCATCGCTGTTAGAAAATCCGTCACCAAGGCCCTCCACTATCGCACCAGGTCTGTACACTTATCGGCGAGGGAAATCAGGCATATGTCGACGGAAACAACGCTGAGGCTAGTCGTATTATGCAAGAGGTGATACGTATCGAGCCACGAGCTACCGCTGCATGGGGAGTGCTGGCTCAGTGATATGCCGATGCTGGCGACCATGAGAGGTCCCTTCAGTTGCGAATCATGGCCGCGCATTTGAGGCATGACGCCGACGAGCGGGAGACCGCCGACATGATCGCCGACGCGCTAACCAAGGCCCTGCCCTCGCCGAAGGTGAAGCATTTCGCTTCGCAGCTCGGCCTGCGCTCCCCTTGAGGGGGAGTGTTAGATTTCGCAAGGCGTCGCGCACGCCGACGCGTGTATCGGCTGACGCGAGCAGGATCCGATGTCGGCGTCTATGTCACGGTAGCGCTGGCGTCGTGTCGCCGGGTGCACTACCACGCCCTGTTTCTTTGCATATACCCGTTTTCGTGTCGCTCATTTGACAGATGTCAGTTACATATCATGCACGTTCGTTTCGTTTCGTTCCCTCGTATTCCATGACATTCCTTTTCGTGATAGCATATGATTTTTCCTTGCTTTTCTGTCCGGCAAACCTGATCCGTACGATACCGAGCATCTCCTCCGATTTGCACTTATACCAGACAATTAGTTACCGTCACCTCAGCGTTCGTTCCTCGCACGACGACTGAGGTGAGACTTATTCTATTCCGACGTACCTATACACATACTTACACTCCTTTGTAGTTAGCTGACCTTGTGTCTAGGTGAATACATTACTAGCGTTCGTTCCTCGCACGACGACTGAGTTAGCTGACCTTGTGTCTAGATCGTGCTGTTGCTGTAGTCATAGCCTTGCAAAACCCATCTCCCTATATGTACCTGTTTAGCGACTCTCGGAGAAACAAGAACGCAGCGCATACAATGACAAGAAGAGACACACCTGGACTGAACAGCCAGTCTCGGGCAGTAGACAAGTCTGAGCTTGCCGTCGTCGACGATCCAGCGGATGAAATGAAAACGCACGTCGATGTGCTTGGTCCGCGCATGATACTGGTGGTCCTTGGAGAGGGCGATGGCTGACTGGTTATCGGAAAAAAGAGTGGTGGGGGCGACGGACGCGCCGAAAACTTGCGAAATGAAGGTCTGAATCCACAAGGCCTCCTTGGTTGCGTGCGTCGCTGCGATGTACTCGCTCTCCGTGGTCGAGAGAGAGACTATTTCCTGGTGCTTCGACGACCACGACACGGCGCCGCCATCGACCATGAAAGCGTAGCCGGAGATCGCACGGCGATCTTCTGCCATGCTGCCGTCAGCGTCGGTGAAACCGACAAGGGCGCCTGGGTCGCCGCCGAACGTAAGCGCGAGGTCGCGTGTGCCCACAAGGTACCGGTATACGCGCCGCACAGCATCCCAGTGGCTGACGCCGGGGTTGCTGCTAAAACGCGACACAGCCGAGACGGCGTATGCTATGTCCGGGCGCGTGCCCAGCGCCGCATACATGAGCGAGCCGACGGCCTCGCGGAACGGCGTGTGGCGCATCGCCGCGTGCTCGGTGGCTGTCTGAGGCGACTGCGAGGACGACAGTCTCACATGCGGCTCCATCGGGGAGGAAACGGGCTTCGCATCCTGGAAGTTGAAGCGGCGGACGATAGAGTCGATGTAGGAGGCCTGTCCCATGCTCAAAGTGCGAGCATCGCAATTTCGGTGGACTTCGATCCCTAGTAGCCAGTGGAGCTCACCCAGGTCAGTAATCTCCACGTGCTTGCGCAACCCGGCTTTCAAGCTGTGGACCAGAGACAGAGATGTTGCCGCAATCGTGCAGTCGTCGACATGAACAACAACGATGATGCGTGCTCCGCTGTCGCCGACCTTGACGAAAACAGCCTGGTCGACGTCGCAAACCGTGAAGCCCAGGTCCTTGACAAGGATCTGAACGAGCCTCTGGTACCAGCGCCGGCCACATAGTGCAGGTACCTAAGCCCGAAGACCTCGAGCCAGCGGCATGTCATTTTGCCCGAAGATGTCGGGCCAGCGGCATGCGGCCGCTGCTGCCCCAGCACAGAGATTTCACCACTGTAGCTGGTGCCTGTCGAGGCGGCTGGCCTGCTGTTATTCTGCCGGCATTAGTGGGGTGTGTCGGGCTGGTTACACAGGGCCCCAGCACTGCCTCCGGCCACATTGATGCGTGCTCACCGTCATTTCGTCGGCCTCAGTCGGACGTGTCGGGCTGGTTACACAGGCCCCCAGCACCATTGTCCGGCCACATTGGTGCGTGCTCACCATCAATTTGTCGGCCTCAGTGGGATG
>NW_006913070.1:769908-783834 GCF_000271625.1 Coniophora puteana RWD-64-598 SS2 | reverse complement strand
GACAAATTGATGGTGAGCACGCACCAATGTGGCCGGACAATGGTGCTGGGGGGCCTGTGTAACCAGCCCGACACGTCCGACTGAGGCCGACGAAATGACGGTGAGCACGCATCAATGTGGCCGGAGGCAGTGCTGGGGCCCTGTGTAACCAGCCCGACACACCCCACTAATGCCGGCAGAATAACAGCAGGCCAGCCGCCTCGACAGGCACCAGCTACAGTGGTGAAATCTCTGTGCTGGGGCAGCAGCGGCCGCATGCCGCTGGCCCGACATCTTCGGGCAAAATGACATGCCACTGGCTCGAGGTCTTCGGGAAATCCTCCTGCATATCCTGCGCCGGCCGCTCTGCTTGAGACCGTACAGCGTCTTGTTGAGACGTGCAACGCGACGGGGGTACTCAGCAGACGCGTAGCCAGGCGGCTGGCGCATGTAGATGACCTCGGCATCCGACAGCTCGCCATTGAGGTAGGCGCCCTTAATGTCAACTTGGTGCAGCTCCATATCGTGGCGGGCGGCGAGTGCGAGGACAGTGCGGATGGACGAGAGCGTCGCCACTGGTGCAAACGTGTCGAAATAATCGACGCCGGGCACCTGGGAGAAGCCCTGGGCGACAAGGCGAGCCTTGTGACGAACAACGTTGCCGGCGGCGTCCTTCTTCGCTCGGAATACCCACTTTGAGCCCACGATGTTGGCACCGGGCGGAGGGTCTACAAGATCCCACGTTTTCGCTGCCGAAAGCGTTGCGAGCTCTTCCAGGATGCCTCGCTCCCACTCGGGCCAGTCAGAGCGTCGCTGTGCATCGGCCAAAGACGTTGGTTCGAGCGCTTCGGCACTGCTGACGGCGTCGCCCATGGTCAGGGCGAACTCGGTGGCTTCCTCAAGTAGGAGCTCCTCGAACGCGAGCATTGCGCTCACCTCACGCTCCCCCTCAACATCTGACGTCTCGGCCACCGGCGTGGGCAGCTGGACACCACGAGGTATATTGGGGTCGCTCGGGCGGTGGGAGCCGGAGCCGGCGCCGCTGAGGAGGTCACGCACCCGCTGGCTAGCTTGCCGCATGCGCCGTGGGCGTCCTTCGGGCGCGTTCGCATTGGCAGGGGCATTCTCGACAGGAGGGGTTGCGACGGGAGGAGACGGGGAGAGCAAAACGGCAGGAGCGTGAGCCTGGGAAATAGAAGCGGGAGTTTGCCCAGTTTCGAGAGGGATAGGCGCGCTGCCTTCATCTTCCTCCCCCTCGCGACTCTCGCTCTTGGGCTCGAAAAGCACATTCCGCTCAACGGAAACGGTGCGCGACTTCGGCCAGTAAACATGGTGGCCATTGGCGCTTCGCGAGTCCCTGCCCACCCAGTGGCCGCAATCGACACGGCCGCCGAGTTTGGTACCACCTTCACGGCGCACGTACACCCGGCAGCCCCACTCGCGCAGACCACGCAAGTCAGGGCGTTTGCCATATGCCGCCTCGAAAGGGGTCCTGCCGTTCAGTGCCGTCGTCGGGCTCCGGTTCTTTAACCACACGGCATGGTGCGCTGCTTCGCCCCAGAGAAAACGTGGGAGACCGCTGGAGTGTAGCATAGCCCGAACCCGCTCAAGAATAGTGCGGTTGAGACGCTCCGCAACACCGTTGTGCTGAGGTGTATCATGAACAGTGAGCTTCTGCTTGGTACCGGCCTCTGCTAGATGCAAAGTGAAAGCCTTCCCCAGGTACTCTCCACCCCGATCCGAGTGCAGGGTCTTGATGCGCGCACCGTGCTGGGTCTCACAAAGGCTCTCGAAACTTTTGTAAGCATCGAATGCATCGCTCTTGTGCTTGAGCAGGTGCAGGTACGTGAGCCTTGTGCTGTCGTCGGTGAAACTGATGTAGTACCGACGACCTCCCAGAGAGTTGACTGGCGCTGGACCCCACACGTCGGAATGCACCTCATCGCCGAAATGCTCGGCACGATCCCCACTGCGTGCCTTGGCAATAGGCTTGCGCGTCGCTTTCGCGTACACGCACAATTCGCAGAACATGGGTTCGTCGGGCGCATCGCTAAGACGGAGCCCAGTGACGAGCCCATCCAGCGCGAGCTTGCGAGCGGCGCTCGGGGAGATGTGCCCCATGCGGCGGTGCAACTCCATCATGGTCACCTCGTCAGTGGCTGCGCCCGCTGCGTCATCGCTGTCGTGAATGACGCGATACAGGCCCTTCGACGTGCGCGGGATCTGACCGATAAGAGCACCGTCGGGTCCGCGTAGCGTGCAGCTGCCGCCGCCGAATGTTGCTTCGAAGCCCTGCTTGTCAAGACACCCGATAGAGACGAGGGTGTAGCCGACTTCTGGGGAGTACAGGACTTCTGTGAGGCGCAGCTTCGAGACGTCGACACCATTTGGCACCTCGACAACGAGGTCGCCGCGGCCCGTCGCATAGAACACCTGCTTGTTTGCAGCGGCGAACGGGTGCGGTGGGATCTGCGTGAAATTCGCAAAATCGGCCTGGTGAGGAGAGATATGACGTGTAGCTCCCGAATCGTACAGCTCCGTGGTTGGCAATCGTGACGCAGCCGCCGCGCTCTCTTCTGCCGACTCGATAGACGCGGCTGCCATGTCATCGGCAGCCTCTTCGAGGTCATCGGCAACGTCGCTCCAGTCGGCGACAACGCTCTCGACGTCCGAGTCGGAATCCCAATCCGAGTCGGAGACGAGCTGAAGCTCGGGCATGGAGCCGTCCGTGTCGTACCCGTCATCATCAGTGAATGACGAGACGGTGTCCCAGTCCGAAAAACCGTCCATTGAGGGCACGGAGACGACGTCATCACTGTCGTACGCTGACGATATAGTTCCCAGGTCGGACGCCTCAGCGAACGCAAAAGCTGCGTCGCTATCTGAGTCGGACTCAACGGCCGCGTTCGCCGTGTCGGCACCCTTCTTGCCAGCGTCAGAAGACGATGCAGCCTTCTTTGCCTTCGGGCAATCGCGCCGAATGTGGCCGCGCTCCTTGCACTTCCAGCACTCTGGTCCCCGACCCCCACCCTTCTTGCTGCCTCGCGCGTTGGCAGGACCGACAGCCATGGCTTCGTCGTCGTCCTTTGCTTTACCAGCGCGCCCGCTCGCCGACGGCTTGATGCGTTCGTACTCCTCTCCAATAACGAGGATCAGAGTGTCGGGGTCAATCGTCTTGCTGGGAGCATAGAGGCGAGCAGCTGTGAGCTGGCCAGAGGCAAAACTGGCGAGAGCCTTAGGGAGTGAGGATATGATAGTGGACCGATAGTCGGCGTCGCTGATTTCGACGCCGACGGATGCGAGTTCTTCTTTCTTGGTCCGAAGGCCATCGAGCCACACGCGGACGTCACCACCACTCGAGCACTTCGAGTTCAAGAACTCCGAGCGTAGCTCCGTCTGAGCGTACGCCCCCTTCCTCGTGTACTCCTCCACAATCTTGGCCCACATGGCCGCAACGGTGGGGAGTGCACGGACCTTGAGTACGGTTGAATCGGGGACACGTCCGAGGAGCAGGTTCTTCGCCAAACTTTCCTTCTTCACCCACTTCTCAACTTCCGCAGTGTCTGGTGCAGGGGACGCTGTCGGCAGGGACGGAGTTCCTGCTGTTGGCACAGATGACGCCGGTGCGGCAGAGACAGTCGCAGCCAGCTGTGTAGGCGTGACACCTGGCCTCGGAGCAGAGCCGTCAAAAAACGACCATAGCTCCTTGGCCTCGACAGCGGTCTGGAAGCGTATCGAGAAAATGGCCCAGTTAGATCCCTTAGCGTCAAGCTTAACTGCATAAGGTTGCACATTCCTGCACAGCGTGTTTTCACAGGGGATCGAGGCTGTACAGCTTTGCATAGCAGTACAGCGCCTGCTGTCCATGACCCATTGTTAGATTTCGCAAGGCGTCGCGCACGCCGACGCGTGTATCGGCTGACGCGAGCAGGATCCGATGTCGGCGTCTATGTCACGGTAGCGCTGGCGTCGTGTCGCCGGGTGCACTACCACGCCCTGTTTCTTTGCATATACCCGTTTTCGTGTCGCTCATTTGACAGATGTCAGTTACATATCATGCACGTTCGTTTCGTTTCGTTCCCTCGTATTCCATGACATTCCTTTTCGTGATAGCATATGATTTTTCCTTGCTTTTCTGTCCGGCAAACCTGATCCGTACGATACCGAGCATCTCCTCCGATTTGCACTTATACCAGACAATTAGTTACCGTCACCTCAGCGTTCGTTCCTCGCACGACGACTGAGGTGAGACTTATTCTATTCCGACGTACCTATACACATACTTACACTCCTTTGTAGTTAGCTGACCTTGTGTCTAGGTGAATACATTACTAGCGTTCGTTCCTCGCACGACGACTGAGTTAGCTGACCTTGTGTCTAGATCGTGCTGTTGCTGTAGTCATAGCCTTGCAAAAGGTTATGAGCCCCGCATCCTGCCTTTGAATCAAGTTGTATTGCTCTACCATGTCGTCCACACTCCCCATCACCACCGATACCCTACCCTCTACGGTCCCGTGCTAGATTAGGAAATATATCAGTGTAACTTGGTTGCGAAATATGTGCTGATGTGCAAAGGTGGGATGCGTGATCGGATTGCCTCTCATTGCACACAGGCGAAGATGGACAGAGCGAAGCGACCATTATGAAATTACAGAATACCAACCAATGAGCTAATCGATAATACTAGGCTTTCATCTGATACTAGTCTAACACTGCCTACAGCTTTACCTCAGTACAGTTTCTCTTCTCGACAACGGACTAGCTGATCCTCTATGGCTCGCGGGAAGCGGATCGAATGCATATGCCCCTATTACTTTGGGGGGAAACGACACTCTGTATCTGAACGAACTTTCAGGCGACATCTCCAAAAGGCTCGGACATCAGAAGAACGCGAATATATTCGGACAGCTAGTAAAGGCGATCGCGAGCTTATAAACAAGGTCTACTCGGACGTGATACATACCTTTGGGGCTAGACGTTCTGGAGCTCGGGAACAGCACAATCAAGACTCGGACAGCTCTAGCTCTTTGGGGAAACGTTCAAGATCTCAGGTTTCTGATCGGTCTGACAAAGGCTATCGCTCTGACTTGACTCGTAACACACGTGCTCGAAGTGAGGACTCTCAGGCTGATGGACAGGGATCTGATCAAGTGGGCTATAACGGCTATGGTGAATCTGATAGGGAAGGTGATCAGGAAGTTGAAGCCAATCAGGTACAGTAACTATCTCGGTGATCGATTGGCAGCTAATATATACATACACAAGCAGGACCGGTACGGCCTTGTTGTAGAGCTACAGCCAGCGAGAGTTTTTGATCCCATAGATGTCGATGAACTCACCCGCCTCGCCAGCAATCGCAAATGCAAACTTGCTCTCGAATTCATCAAATGCATTCGGGAGGCGCGGCTGGACGATCCTGTGGCAAAACTCTCTGAAGAAGTGTTATACCGACTTCGTCACCCTCCGCATACGCCTCCAGAACCTCTCTCGCCTCTACAAAAGCACAGCATCACCAACTACTTTGCGCTCGAGAACGCATCTATCAGAGCGTTTGAAGAGGTTCGTGCATCTGAGATCAAAACGTTCAATGTGGCTGAGCAGGACTTACTTCACTTCGACGCGGTCGAGAAACTGATTGCAAAAATAACTGGCGTCGAGTCTGTCCAACATGACATGTGCTGGGACTCGTGTCAGGCATTTACAGGTCCACTCGAGGATGATCTACGTTGCTCTCAGTGTGGCAAGCATCGCTACGACCAGCACATACTCAAACACAAGGGGAAACTTGTCTCTCGCAAGTTCCATACCATTCTATTGGGTCCACTTCTCCAGGCTATCTACCGCGATCCTCAGAGTGCCGAAGACCTTGCATATCGTGTCCTCAAGACGCACGAAGTTCTTGAGGCCGCTATTGCTAATAACCGGATCGTCGAGGTCTACGATGACTACATCTCAGGCTCAGATTATATACAAAGCCTCCTCGAGAAGAAGATACGCGACGAGGACATCCTTATTATGTCTTCGCTTGATGGTGCACAGCTCTTCGAGTCTCAGGCATCCGATTGTTGGATCTACATTTGGGTCATTCTTGAGTACTCACCCGACAAGCGCTACAAGAAACAGTATGTCTATCCCGGCGGTTTCATTCCTGGTCCCAACAAGCCCAAAAACGTCGATTCGTTCCTTTTTCCAGGCTACCACCACGTCTCTGCCCTCCAACGCGAAGGCCTTGAGATATACAACGCATGGGAGCAGCGGCAATACACGTCGTTTGTCCACCACTATCTTGCAACAGCCGATGGCCCGGGACTAGTCTACTTCAACGGTATGTGCGGGCACTGTGGTCAGAATGGCTGCCGCCTATATTGCGGAGTCCGTGGCCGTCGTAAAACTCACGGCAAAACCTACTACCCTGCGTTGGCAAAACCGGACTCGCCAACATACAAGGTCAAAGGCAGTGATCACGCTACTGTCCTGGTGCAGGATCTCCCACCCGCAGCATCAACGGAATACTATCGGAATCTCAAGATGGTTGTCTCCGCCAGGTCCGAAACTGCTTACGACAAGGCCCGTCGATATACTGGTATCACCAAGCCTAGCATTCTCATCGGTCTCCAGCCTGAGCATACATTAGAGGTCCCTCGATGTCTTGCTCCCGACCAAATGCATCTGGCAGCACTGCTTGCAACTCTGCATATCGATCTGTGGCGAGGCGAGATTGATAACGGCCTCTTCGACGATCCTCGGTTGTGGCCGTTTTCTATCTTTCTAGATGACGACGTTTGGACAGCTCACGGCCTCGACGTCGAAGCTCTTGGGCTCCATATTCCTGGGTTACTTGATGCCAAGCCACGGAACGTCAAGGAGAATCACACTTCTGGATACAAGACCTGGGAATTCATTATCTGGTTCTATGGCGAGTGTCCTGGCTTACTCTATGAGCTCTTACCTTTAGAATATTGGAAACATTTCTGCAAGCTTGTTCGCGGATTTCGGCTCATCAGTCAGCACTTGATCACACTTGACGAGCTTCGCGAAGCTCAAAACTGCTTCTTATCTTGGTACGAAGACTACGAGCGCCTCTACTATGGGCACCGTGAAGATCGCCTCCATTTTGTAAGGCAAAGTGTTCACCAAGTCACTCATCTAGTTGAGGAGACAATCAAAAAAGGACCACCCATCTGCTACGCGCAATGGACGATGGAGCGCACAATAGGTAACTTGGGCCAGGAAATCCGACAGCCCTCGCAGATGTACGAGAACTTCTCACGTCAAGGTGTCCGTCGCTGCATGAAGAACGCGCTCCGGGGGATGATGAAGGAGTTCGATCCTCCAACCAAGGTTTCCTCCCTTGCTAATGATCTGGGGAATGGATATCTATTACTGCGTGCCCGCGACCGCTACAAGATGTATCCCAAAGGCAGAGAGTTTGGCGCTCTTGCACGATACATGGGCTGCCAACCACACAAAATTCGTCGCTGGGCACGTCTGCAGCTACCCAACGGGCATATAACTCGTTGTGCATGGCGAGAGAATGCCTCTCGACATGCAAATATCCGCATTGCACGGAATGTACGGGTGAGTCATCCTGTCAATTTGCCTATGTTCTATGCTTACGATTCATAGTTTGAGGTCAACGGCCACGCACGACTTGGCGAGGTGATTTACTATACACAAGTTCGCCTCCCATCTACACACGTCGACGCTCCCAATGAAGTCCGTACTGTTGCTCTTATCTGGCCGTACTCGAATCCCGATCCCAATCTCCTTGAATGGTCGTCGCAGACATTGTGGTCATGTCGCCATCTAGGTGAAGCATCAACCACAGTAATTGAAGTTACTCAAATCAAAGCACTGGTCGGTATGTTACCACATTCCCCGACAATTCCGAGCACAGGAGTGGCCGAAGCACGTTTTCACATGCTTGAAAAGCCAGGATTTGATGTAGCTACATATGCCGGCCCAGATGAGTCTGATCCTGAGCAGGAAGATGATCCTGGGGGCGACGAAGTGGAACTGTAGATTCTATGTTCATGTATTATTTGTGCTTACTTGAGCAGTCCAATTTACGATTCAGAAGTTGGTCTCAGTGAGTATGTAGTCAGGGGTATATCTATAAGAGGTAGGCTCAATCAAGCTCAATCACTTGTGTGCGCACAGCCGCACACCAAAATGTCGATGACTGTGGCACATAGCGCCACAATATAAACACTGTCCAACAACATGCCACAGCTGCTAGCTAGGGACGTTTGAGACGCATCTAGCCCTACCACTAAAAAAATTCTCATCATTGCCTGCCACGCCCTCGTTATTTCTGCCTAAACCTGCTTGTATCACCATGCCTCTTCACAGAATCAAGCTCCAGGGCGACAACATAATGCTCAACTTTGCGGATGACTCCAACATTCGTCTTGGTGCCGCCATGGGCGACTTTGCCTATCGCTTCATAGTCCCCCCTTCTGACGAACCCCGCGAGATGGTACGTGCATATTCAACTCCAGTCCATTCTTCTGATACAAGATCTATAGAGCATTGTTGTTCGACAAAAGGCTCATGTGCGCGATTACCTGGCGGAGGAGCTGCTCACGAGTTCGGAGCATGTTGGGGAGCTCTCAAAGTCTATGTGCGTGGTGATTTCCTTCATATATGCACTATAACTGATGTAATTTAGCCTCACAATCCAAGACCCAATCCACGTAATGGCTGAGCCTGTCAGCGCCCATGTTGCTTATGAGGCAAACCCCGATGACCTCATCTCCATCAAGCCACGCTTTCGCTTTAGACCTCGACGCAGCCAAGCAGATGATGACGGGTATCGCCCTCCCATTCTTTGTCCGCTTGACATCCTGGATCCCCGCGACCCTATCAGGCTAACGCCTCCTAGACTCGAGTCCTGGGAGGAGCTCTATGCTAGGATAGTGCGCGAACACGACGAATCGGGCCCTGGACCCATCGATGACCTCTTACCTCCTCTCCTCGAGCGCAATGAACGTGCCCATGCCGCCCGCGTGAAGGTCGAGGATATCAATACTCAAATTGACGGCATGAAGATCGAGTCAGGTGACTATGACGATATGCCCCCGCTCATAGACGATTCGGGCGCTCTGGTCACCGGCATGAAGATTGACATGGTCAACAACAACAATATGCCCCCTCTCATGGACGCTCCACCCACTCCAGCTGGCGATGTTCACATCAACGCGAATGTCTACCGTACTCTCGCATACAACGGCCTGCAGAACACTTCCCTTATGGACGTCAACCGTAAGCGCGCGCATGAGGCTGAAAACAATGCTGGAGAAAATGATGCAGGTACAAGTGCTTCTGCGAGGAAGCGGCGTCGTTCCTCGCACGCGCCGGTATCTACTCGTGTTCTTCGCTCGAGCATCCGCGCCAACACCGCTTGTGAGTGTCTTTTCCCGAACTTCTTTTCTCCAACTCATCTTCGCCTAGGAAAGCTAGTAACAACAAGGTTCACTGTACGATAAAGCGAGCTCATACAATAGAAAATCATTGTCTGCTGTGTATACTACAATGTTTGAGTGTACGAATACAATTGCGCGAGTGCATGCAAGCGAATTCAGGGAGTTGAACTATAATTAACTGCGTGACTCGATAATAATAGATGTGAAGTGACGTACATCACTTGAGCCGCGCACACCAACGCAAGAACTTTGGAATACCGTCCCCGTCTCTCTTTCTCTTTATCGATCACCATGTCCTCGGTGCCCTCTCCCCTTCCCAATCTCTCAGGCGGATGCTTCACTGGCTCTGGCTCTGGTACCTTCTTTGAGTCTCAGGGATCACTATCGGCTGGCTACTCTGGCTTCTCTGGCTTCTCTGGGTCTGATGATCTTTCTCGCGCTCGTTCGCACTCGGGATACTCTCAGAACAATGGACAGCTCAACCAACCCAACTGGAACTTTGGTCAAGTAAGTCAGGCTGAGGCTATTGATGAATGGGTTTCTAACGTCTACAGGACATATATTCCCTCCCGCAGCCGCAGCAACAACTCATCGCGCTTCAAGACCAGGTCTCGTCACTGATCCAGCAGCTTGAGGGTGTCAAAACAGAGCGGGACACGTTAAAGACTCAAAAGGAGGTCACCGAGTAAGTATATTTGCATATATGCGCACGCTCTCAACACTAACATCGTTGTCTAGTGCCCTATACACCAAACTCGTCAAATCTGTCAAGCTCGCGCGTGGTGCTTCACCCGTTGCGTTTGGCAAGGTGCCTCTCACCGGGAACCAGGAGAAGGACCTGGCTAAACTCAAGGCCGCGTTTCCTAAGGTCGAGTTCTGGCTAAGGACTGATTATACAGGCTGGGACGGCGATCAGGTCGGCGACGATGAGGAACACGGTGCTACACCTTATCTTGAGGACGAATTTGGCGAGAAGATCACCCGGGAGACTGTCGACGCTATCAAACTGACGCTTCGCTCTATGTGGACTGGGTATGCTAAGAGCGGCGACTTACTGCCTTCTTGGGGCGTTCAGACGTTTGACGTTAGGGAGGAGATCCGCGATGTTATGTACGCGAAGTATCCGTGGCTCACGCTGTGCCTCAACGACTGGAAACTCGAGTTTCTCTGCAGCAAAACATTCCCCAACTACAAACGCGCAAAGCTCGACGATGACGGCAATCTCAAAATCAAGGCCGATAACCCTGACGACCAGGACACTTCCAAATCCACACGCAAGAAGCGTTCAGCGTCAGCAAGCAAAGGCTCCACGCGTGCAACAAAACGTGCCAGGACCAAGGGTAAAAGTACGTATGCGTTATCTATTAAGTACTATACTAACTTGTAAGTAGCTCCTGCGCCAGATGAGGTGGTGGCCAACCCAGTGACGGCCCGCTACCCCGAGCTAGGTGCTCATGAGGAGGTTATAGACGCGACAGAGTCAGCACTAGACGAGGATGTTGCAAATGTCGAAGGCAATGTTCGCGCCAACAGCGCAATGGCTGACGAAACTCACAGTGTACGTCTGCAGTCCCCTGACATGGTTAACAATGAGGGTGTCGAGGAGGACGAGGCCAGCATCCCCGACATTGGGTCCGCAGATGACAATGGCCGTGACATGGCCATTGATGACGACGAGGCCTTTGACGAGGCACCCCCTCGCGAAGTCTCTCCCACCCCCTCTGGCATGTCGATTCATTCGAGCCAGCTCGAGTATGCAGAGGATGTTCCTGCGGGCGCAGACAGGGACATTGTATCTCGTACGTGTTTACCACCTTTCCCCTTACGCTACTCATACGCTTGCTGCAGGTGTTGCACCCGGCCCTGCGCACGCTCCCCAGCCCCAAGTTCAACGCAAACCCTCGGTTATAGCTGCACCACACACAGAGACGTTGTCTGCAGCTTCAACTGCCCGACAAGTTGCTCCATCAAGACTGCCTCGAATGATCCCTACCCCTCGTATCATCTCGCGTCATCCTGTCATCAATACATCTACCGCTCTGCCTGTAAACTCGGCACAAGCAGCCGCTTCAAAGAAACCAGCAGCGACAACGCCATTGATGCCCTCGGACGACGCTTTCAAGTCTCGCGCGAAAGCGGCAAAGGAGAACTCAGGGTAAGGTGTCTTATCATTCTGTGTATCATATCAACTAACTAGTTTATAGTGTTAAAGCCAGCACAAAGGCCAGTGCGCGCAAGGATGGAGCGACATCTAGGAGTTCCAAGGGCAAAGAAAAGGCCGCTGCTGAGGTGCCGGCAGAAATAGCAGGCCCGTCCGGAGTGAACAAGGAGAACGACGCTAGCGATGGTGGGTGGACTCCAGGGAAAGCACGGAATGGAAAGTACGTGTGTAGTATCTCTACGTTTCCGAGCTTACATTAGTTCTAGAGTTCTATGTGCTCTACGCTGGCTCAACCAGGTGCACACCGGAGCGCCCGCCACTGAGCAAGATTTTGTGGAGTACTATGATGCCTTATCTAGGTCTTCAAAATCGGTTTGTTTATTTTTCTCTGCAGTTTGGTGTACGTTAACCTTTATAACAGAAGTATACAAGCGAATCCAGGCGCCTTGTACGTGTAATACGTCGTACTATCTCTGGTTGATGCTAATTATTCCGCCCAGATCGACTCGGGCAGCTGGACTGCGCATACCGAGCTCTCCGAAATTGCAAAAGGACCTCTTCACTGAGGACGTTATCTTTCTGTATGTTCCGCCATCGTGACATGGCAGTATTTTGGACTTGGTGCGATTCATTATGAAACTTGTTCTATTTTTGCTCGTCTGGCAGTACCTGTACTATTAATGTCTGCTCTGCATAAAATGATATCCTGTTGCATTTGCTATTTATAACGGAGTGATCTGGTTCCGAACTGATGCATATGGGAACATCCAAGCGCATACAGAATGCAGCAAATGGTATGCACAGAGATGCGGCTGTATTGGGACGGTGGCTACGTGGTGAGTACAGTAACACATCAGACAATATCTGGCAATATGCTCACACACAGCAATGGCAGATATGTGCACAGGATGGCATCGAGCAGCATTGCAGTCATCTGCAAACCCAGCCACACGTTGCCATCCCGTGCAGATTTCTGCGTGGCCCAATTGCATCCAAATTTGCATATTTTCAGTGACTGTTGCACATTCCTGCACAGCGTGTTTTCACAGGGCTCGATCCCTCAAATGTCAACGCACTTTGGGGCCGTGCGACGCGCGCCAAGGAACTGCTGGAGATACGTGCTGTACGCATTGTGTCCCTCTTCATTAGACCAGGGAGAGCTAAGTATATGCGCACAAAACCCTAGGCTCGACACTCGTTCACCGCAATTTTGAAGCACTACCCACACGACATGGTTGTTCTCGCTGAACTGCGGTCGATCCTTATCGACGCAGGCGAGCTTGCTCTCTGCGCATCGATGTACCAGCGTGCATTCGACCACTATCAAACAGCTTATCCCCTTGGTCCGCCCTCGGCGCAACCTCCAGTCCATATTACAGTCGAGCATATCGCCCCATAGATGCTTCATGACCTTGGGGATAGTTCGTCACAGAACCAGCCACAGAGTGAAGCCGAGCTATTCGGTTTCCTCGACGTCCTCGTCCTCGCAGACTTGTACAACACCCTGTCAGAATACGCGCGTGCCATCGAAACGATACGTCGTGGATGTCGCTGGCTACAAGGCCGTGCTCCACAGAAGTTCTGGGATGGCTGTGAGGACGACCGAGAATTTGACATACCCATGCATACCCCTCCTCTTTCTCACCTCCAAGTCAGCATGCAGGGTGAGGGAGACGACACACTAGGGAGCCTCGAGCAGAGTTTGGCACCAGCGGAAGGTGCCGCTTGAGAGGGTGACCCGCAACCAGGGTACTACCCGCTGGATATAAATGCCCCTCGTCGTCTAGCAGTCGCGCGGATTAAACTGGGCGACATCGATGAGGGCGCTTGTTCCCTTATCCACCTTGTCCGGGTTCCTCAGTAAATACAGAGACATACGCCGCCCGACGTACGACGACAACGATGCAGGGATGCTCGAGGTGGATTTCAACTTTGGAAGGGCGTTCGAGCAACCGGGTAAGCTCTATTATATTCTCGTCTATGGATCTAATGCAAATTACACTGCCATATAACACATAGTGCAGGTACCTAAGCCCGAAGACCTCGAGCCAGCGGCATGTCATTTTGCCCGAAGATGTCGGGCCAGCGGCATGCGGCCGCTGCTGCCCCAGCACAGAGATTTCACCACTGTAGCTGGTGCCTGTCGAGGCGGCTGGCCTGCTGTTATTCTGCCGGCATTAGTGGGGTGTGTCGGGCTGGTTACACAGGGCCCCAGCACTGCCTCCGGCCACATTGATGCGTGCTCACCGTCATTTCGTCGGCCTCAGTCGGACGTGTCGGGCTGGTTACACAGGCCTCCAGCACCATTTTCCGGCCACATTGGTGCGTGCTCACCGTCATTTTGTCGGCCTCAGTGGGACG
>NW_006913070.1:680069-762646 GCF_000271625.1 Coniophora puteana RWD-64-598 SS2 | reverse complement strand
CCCACTGAGGCCGACAAATTGACGGTGAGCACGCACCAATGTGGCCGGAAAATGGTGCTGGAGGCCTGTGTAATTAGCCCGACACGTCCGACTGAGGCCGACGAAATGACGGTGAGCACGCATCAATGTGGCCGGAGGCAGTGCTGGGGCCCTGTGTAACCAGCCCGACACACCCCACTAATGCCGGCAGAATAACAGCAGGCCAGCCGCCTCGACAGGCACCAGCTACAGTGGTGAAATCTCTGTGCTGGGGCAGCAGCGGCCGCATGCCGCTGGCCCGACATCTTCGGGCAAAATGACATGCCGCTGGCTCGAGGTCTTCGGGAAATCCTCCTGCATATCCTGCATATAATTAACTTCGGAGGACATCTGCCGGATACACATGGACATCAAAACGTGTGTCATGTCACGGTAAACATAAAGGCTGACGATCCATGATGCCAAACGACGAAGAGAGTGCAACCTTAGATAGGTGAATTGCCGGTCGCCGTGATAAGGGATGCCGTGGTATCAAAAGTTGGGTCTCCGATAGCGGTGGTGAGCTATGTTCATCAACATGATAAGATGCAGCAGAGTGAGAACACGATTACAACAGCGTATCTGAGAATAGATCCACCTGCGGAAGAACCATTGTGTTTGAGGCTACATCATCCGCGTTTCTTCCGGCGCGAGGGCCACCCATGAGTATGTCAAGTAAAGTCTGGGTGAACCATCCCAAGTACGAATCAGCGTGTCCTCTTGTTAATGACACTGTACTCACAATTGTGTATATGCGGCCTTGACAGATCGATATGGCACCGGAGAGATCACTTTGGGGCCAAGCGATCACCGCGACGAGAGTGCCGATTGCCCATCCTCCGGCAAGAACGCCCGTCTGAATGGAGCCGTGAATAAGTGTGTTGATAATCCTTCCGTAATCTCGCCGGGCGCTTGCAGTAGCCAGACCTTGGCGGGTTTTGCTTAGGATGATAATGAGACTAGCTGAGAGTGAGCAGTGTTAAGTCGTTGAGTGACACTATAAGCGGAAGCGGGCGGCAACTCTATAGGCGTACCTGTAATGAACACATCGGTAGCAACTTGGAGGGCTGACCAGGCAACGACTAACGAGCCTAAGATGCCATGAGTGCCTCTTTGAGTGTACGAGTCAGCATGCCTGTTTCGATTGTTTACTGTGCGTGCTTTAAATTAGTATGTAATGTAGAAACGTACAATCTGGAGCTCAGCAACTCCGCCGCCCCTGCGAAACCAACCAGAAAGGTCACTGATGCCAGAAAAATGGATATTCCGACTAGCAGGCGGCTGCGGCATAATCGCCATATGCTGGCAAGAGGGATCAGTGCATGAGGATCAGAGAAGCTGAACAAGGTCTCACCGCGAAGTCAGAAACATCTGCGTTGTCATGGCGGTACACCCCGTTGCAATCGGGTTCAAGCAAACAGGCCACGGTATTGTCACTTCTCGAATCGTCAACTAAATTGAATGAAGAGACACTCCAAAACTGACCTAGGCCCACGGATGGATTGTTGTAGTTAGCAACGCTGCAGAGATGTTTCAGATCTGACAGATGAATAGGGGTAATGGACATACGCAACAAACCATACCGCATAAATCTGACTGTTAGGGAGACTTAGTTGTCGATTATTGCAAGATCGGGACTATAAAGACTCACAAAGCACTGAAGACGGCGTCTAGAAGACACAGCAGGGAAACCATCATCCTAGCACCATTAAGGCACCGTTTTGGTAATAAAAACTGAAAGAAAGTTTTACTTTATGGCATGTCCCTCTTCAGAACCTTTGAGCCTCAGCCATATGCTTAATATTGAGAAAGCTAAGATGGCGACCCACCATGACTTGATGTAAAATAAGTGACATATCGTTGGGACACTATGCCGAACAGAAATGTGTTGACTGAAGCAAGAGTGTGAATGACGATAGCGTGCAAATGAAACAGGACTCACACAGTGTACCCAAGAGAACACATCCTACCGAGCACATACTATTCTCAGCTCGAGAGTTTAGTACACGTTGCAAGTTCACTCACCAACTATAGAAGCATAGTCCATGAAGACGCTCTTGCAGCCTGACCTGAGCGAATGAGTAAGTGGGCACTGTGTGCTTCCCGAGGGCAACCAGCAGACGGCGGGTTCGAAGGAGTGGGCCCGTGCTTGGAGATTTCCAGCGCGTGTTCCCAGCCTGGGACCGTGAAGTGACGGGTTCAATAGGCTGAGTTTGCAGTCAGGAATTGAAGTGGAATTGAGTTGCGTCTTTTCAATTCAATCGTCCCGGGACCCGTCCGCCAAAAGTTGGGGGGACTTTGGCCTTGCAAATAAATCCTAATTCAGCTTCTGTCAAATAAATTGCCAATGTTCAGACGGCAATGTCACGACGAACTGTCAAACCGTCAAAATTCAGGGTTATGAGACGTGATGTAGCCGCGACAATATCATATTGCAAGAGCTCGGCTAAGAACGCCGACAAGCGTGAGCCGATCGCGTCGAACGTCAGAAATGGTAGCACGAACCCAAGGTGGTGGTGCCTGTGTTGGTGACCCAAGGGCGATGGTTTTCTCTGTAATGTTTCGATATCTGCATCAAGGTGAAGACAATGAGTATGCTAGTGACCGGCCTATTGGGGCGTCGACACCTGGTTTGTCAAGCCAATATCTTGGAATGCGGGCGGGATGCGCGCCGGTGACGGAGGTCCACATCTTGAGCTAGCCATGAATGAGGTCTGGAACGGGCTCGACCCACACCGACTTAATGTCTGGACCTTCGAGCCTCTTGCCGAAATCGTTGCAGTGCGGGAACAGCAGCGTCCTATAAGAACACTTGTGGCTAATTACGGAGTGTTGTCATAAAACAAGAACTTACTTGTCGACGACTTCAAACCCATGAGAAAGGGACTTTATGTGTAGGGTGCGCTTGAACGAGCGTTACGGGCAGGGCTGATAAAAGGGGACATCGCTGGTAATGAAGAGCGGATTTTATCATTCCAATGAAAGAGACAACTAGCCCCCGCGCCCAGAATCCATAGCACATATGACACCAGCGAGGTTACCAGACGTTGGCAGACAGACTCGAATATTCTACGTACCTTGACATCCTCCACAGAGGCGCCGACAACGGTGATATCCCGACCAGAACATCGCTCTCACCAAGGAGCTTGGTCAGCACAAGATTTTGGCGGCGATTGTAGGTCCCACCGTAGGGATATCGACGCTCGCGAACTTGGTCTGACCATTAGGCAAAATACGTTTGACGAACTCCGGATATATCGGGACGATATGCTTCCGTCGACGTCCTAGTTGAAAAAAAAATGCATGTGAGTGTTCAGGCCCAGGCGTGCACACTGAATAGTGAAAGCTCATCTTAGAGCGTTCATGTAACCGAAACCAACCACAACGAATCCTGTGAAACCGCGCTGATGAATGAGGCTAGCTAAAATCAAACGTTATGTCGTAGCATCCATCAGCAACTCCAATTCATGGGAAAGCACCATCCTCCACGTAGGATAGGGAGAACAGTGAGCGAACTTCACGATGACGGCGCTATGGAAGCTTGGTGGCAGCTACTCGCAAAGCCCGTGTGGCATCCTGATCGGATAACGCTGGCTCAGCCAGCGTCCATTTAGTCTCTGCTTGTTCTCTCCCCTTTGTCGACGATCCTCGCCCACACGAGACCGTGTCAAATGCAGAGAAGTTCGAAACACAATAGCATCGCTTACTAAAGAGACACGATAGAACCAAATCCATTCGGTGTCTGACTTCATTTCTGCACAACGCCCGCGTCGCGCGAGTCTGAGAGTGCTCCAGCTGGGCGCGTCCAGGGCGCGTCCTCTCGCGTCAAGGTCCGATGGCAAGGATTTTCAGGCTTGAAACGTGCTCGAGAAAGCACGCATATCACAGGAAGTTTAACGTGGGTACCAGGTAGACGATGACTCGATGCATCATGAGAGAATAAGGTCAACAATGCTTTACTCTTGACATAGGGGCGTAGGGCACTGCCGCGTCTGATATCTTACATCTTCCGGCTTCCGCCTCCGGCCTACGCGACCTCCATCTCTCCTCCGTTATCCGTTATATTTTTCCTCTGAATTCGAACGATATCATGGTCTCCTCTATGCTCGTCAACCTAAGAAGCCAGATCTGACTCCATCCTGCGACCCTTACAACTCCTCAAACAGCCAAATGCTTTTCCGGTATAACACCCCCGCTATGTCACTCGCCCCGCATCGCCTCGTTCACCGGCTTTCACTGACCGCCTCGGGAGAAATGGGAGACTTAGCGCCAGCTAACGGGCTGACGATGCCTCCAAGCTCATCCCGATGTCCTCTACTGCCATCGCCCAGTCAAGTCTTCGTCGTCGTGGGGCAATCCGTGCGCGGCCAAATAAGCCTACTCGCAACGCTGACGATGAACCGAGTCTAGGCGATTTCCTCCAGCGCGTAGGCGAGTCTTGGAGTCAGCAGGATGGATCAGGTGGGCAGGGGGTCCCTCACGTACAGGTGCGCAGCTTGAACTATCGATCTGTAATCGTATACTGATGATGGGCATTGCCCTGGTTCAGACAGTTGAGAAGCACCATGTCCGCAGTGCGACTGAACCACCTTCCATCGCGCCAGAGATAGTTGTCTCTCCTGCCTTTATCCGGGATGAAGAACCAGAGCGACATCGAGCCGAGCTCGCCCTCAGCGGGCACCATCAGCACAGCTTCGGATGTAGCGAGGATGATGGCAGCCAGAGCAAGGATGACGAGAACGATGGTGGCGACGCGAACACTCGCGCCCAGCAGGAAACACCTGCGGTCCGAAAGCGGCCTGCGTCTACCACAGAACCCTTCATACCGTTTCTCAACGTGAGTCCGCTAGTAACGTCATTTTTACCATGCTCAGTCAGACTGACGTGGTTATGGACGAGTAGAGGTCGCTCACGCCGTCCCAGAGGCCAATATCTCAAATTTCTTGTACTACAACACGTAGTTCTGTACGTCTATCCTTCTATTCCCACCACGTAGCCAACATCAGTGCCTAATTGAACTCATAGCTCAACCTCGACGCCAAGGGCGATATATTCCCATCCTCTTCTAGAAGTCACGATGCTCAGAAGGAGCACACAATGTTCAGCCTTTGGGCAACCGCGAAGCGTCGCCTTCGAATGCCCATTTCAGCAGCAGACGACGCGAAATGTGAACGCTCCGACAGGGTGGTCTCGGAAAAGACGGAAGGGCATGGCAGCTTCGCTTTTCGATCTCGCCCACAGCCGTACCGCTCCAAGCTTGCTCAAATATACGGGGCAAACGGGAAAGAGGCATGTCTCTTACATCTCGAAACGAAGTTGACGCAGTTTAACACTTATCTATCTTTTCGTCAGTCCCTATATGCATCAACGGACTCGCATACATTAAGCCAGTATTCTATTAACGAAGAGGGCGGCGAGAAAGAAGGCCTGCGGGGTGGAGCTGTGACTTATGGGTCATGTATGAGGCCTGGAGGTCATATTATTCATGGCAGCAGACGTGTGTACTCGGGCTCTTTTGAATCCGATTCGATGCACGGGAAAAGTCAGTCCTGTTTTTGCCTTCCTTGACGCGTTACTTTCACTTGGACATTTGTACAAGATCGGTAGTATACCTCATGAGTTGTATGCCCTTCTATCAATCGTCCTATATAGCACATGTGTACTAACAATCGATGAAAGTCGATTCCTACTAATATCTCGACGAAGGATGTAAATTTCTCAAATGTTTTCGACGATCTGTCGAGAAAGCAAAGGGATCGAACTGAGGCGGACTTCAGGGCAGGTTTTACTTTAAGGGGTTAAATGGAAACTCAGAGCATGGCGGGACCTTTCTAACTCCCGAACACTATCCTGCACCGTGACAATGCACGACAACGCATCCGTCCGTTGCTCTCGCACTCCAAATCGCGCTGGTTTGAGCCAAGCTGGGTTGCGTGGCTAGTCCTTCTCCGCTCTAAACATGCAGCTAGGGTAAAAGTGGACTTCTGTCTTCACACGTGTGGGGCCTTACTATTAGTAGGCCATACAGCAACTCACCTTGACAACGCCTCGCAGTAACATTTATAAAGCCGAGCAGTCATGGAGCAATGAGCCATCTTCTTCCCCTATCTTACTCTTTGCGATATCACCGAGGCCCTCAGCATGCCCGAGCATGCTCGCGGCACTCAACCTCCTAACATCGCGCTGGGCGGGCACCAGGGTGAGCATAACGTAGGGATCAGGCCACGACTACGAGTACGACAATTTCATAGCCAAATCAACCTTCCTGTATGCTCAAACACCTACTTCTAGGTCATCACGAATAACGTCCCGGGACGTATGAGCGAAGACGCACTCGGTTCGCGGATCGAGGATACCCCTGACTTTCCTGCGTCTCCAGCGGACGACGACGCGACGCTTGTGTCGGAGGATGCTTCTCCGATCGATCAAACTTTCCCTAGCTTCTCCGAGCGCCGTAACAGGCGAAGAATGCCCGTTACTGTCACCTCATCCGTATGGGTCGAGGTCAACGCCGCCGACGTCCCCCAGACCGCGACGCCCAATCTGACGTCAAGTATGAGAGGTTCGGGGGAAATGGAAAGTGAAGTTAGACGCTGGGCAAGGCGTCACAATCTGCCTGGATCTCTGCATTCCATGGACACTCCACGACCCGAGCAAACATTCACAGTTAACAAGGCGGCCACCAGACACAGGCGGACATTCACGGGCAACAAGATTTTGACCGGTCCCGCGGATGTCTTGCGTACAGGTCAGATCTCGCGTCTCCGACGCGCACGATTTCGGACTGCCATCCCGCCCTCGCTTAGTGTCGACTCTCTGGAGTCGTTCCTCAACGTAAGTATACATTACGCTTCGCTTTCACCGCGTTTAAGCCCACAATTCCCGACTCAGATGCCAGCGACGCTTAATAAGAAGTCACGATCCGCTCACGATGCTATGCTTGACTCTATATGTAACGTAAGTTGGTACTGCTTCACCCGAGACGACTGGCTCATGCGCTCGCTTTCCCCGCAGATTAACTTTGATCTCGATACCCATCCTTCTGTATTACTATCTTCTCCCAGGAAAACGACCCACGACAATGCAAGTACCCATGTAGACCGACTCAAAGCCAGTGCTGGAAAGCTATGGTCCAGCCTCCGAGCTCGTTTGCGGGTTCGAGACAGAAAGCAACCCTCAGCGCCAGACAACGGCGAAACGGAGAAGTCGTCGGAATCAGCCCCGAAGGAGCCTAAAGAACGCCGTAGGCGTCAATTCCCCTTCCAGCTCCGCTCTCGCGCCGTCACAGTGTTCACAGCAAAAATGACAGAGGTTGGTCTCGTCTAGTGGCATGTTTTGCAGCAACAGCTGACATTCTTATCCATGCCTTCAGCGTTTGTATGTCGCTCCTGAAACATCCGAGACTAAGCACGATGATGAGTCGGACGACGAAGAGGACGAGAAAGGTGGACAGCGGGTTGGAAGCCCTTTGCGCGCGAATAGGGTTGAAGTTGTGGCGTCTCCGAGCAATCGTGACCAGGCAGGCCATGGACACTGGGAATGGGTCGACGACGATGCGGTACACGACAAGTATTCGTTCTGCTTCTGCTTTTTGTAAGATAGTACGTGATGACCGTGCGTCTGAGCCGGCCGCTATACCCCTCTATACTGAGTAGTCACGACAGAATGGGCATGTGCTCTTTGGATTTTTGACGGTACCTTTGTTCGTTTCTGAGATAATTAATATGGTTCTCATCCCCGCTTGGCATTCTGAAGAACAATTGATAGAAGCCAAGATGCTAGAGTGCGCACAGCTTGATTTATGCATGGTACGATTCGTGCAACTGCTTGGTATGGGGGGTAGTGGGATTACACAGCAAGATCGTTATTACTCCTTCAGCTGACAAGCGCTACGACGTTGTCAGCACTTTTCTTTTCTCATGCCCTTATGCTTTTAGGCCTTACATGCGTTTGAAACTGCTATGTACGCGTGTGTTTGTTCTTTTAGTGGTTTTGAGATACAGATCACAGAAAATTCACTTATGGTACAACAAGATCACCGACACTCAAAGCTTCGGGATTTACCTCATATACACGTTCGTAGATAACAAACTTCAGACGGTACGAAGTGTACCTGGATAGTGTTCGGCAGTGTTTATCCTATCTTTTGTGACAGTACAAGAGTTCACCACGTTTCGGTACCTTTTTCGATATTTATGTCCGTCGTAATCCTATCGTAGCACCAGCGCTCTTTTCAGCGACTTTCCCTTCCTCACCCGCGCTCGAAATCTTAAAACTGCACCTCAGTGAAGCAGTACGCGAAAGAGCAACAAAGAGGATGTTCTTTCTGACCAGGTCGTGTCAGGCAGTTGCCGTCAAATTGGGCTCGGTTGAGTCTGACGGAGAACCTCTTGGCAAACCTGGAGCAAAGACTACCGAGGAACCATTTGTAATGCTCCGATTCGTGACCTCCGCCGCTTCGACCTGTCTTGCTTCCTTCCGGCGCGCTTTCACGTACATTTCAACGGATACACCCAAGCCCATTCGCGTAATGATGGCCGAGAATATTACTTCCTAGTTGCAGGCAGTAAGCCTTATAATACTTAATAAATGTTGGTAAGTACTTACGATCAAAGGCACGGCCTATGCACACATTAGAAGCCAGATTTCATGGACCATCAAATTTTGTGAAAATATCGGAAAAATACTCACAGCATTCATAACCGTGGCCATGTAATCAAAACGAGAGGATGAAGACTTAATGAAAACCTCAGTCAAGATGACAAGAAGAGCTACCATCAACGCTGAGTACACAGCGGCGGACTCTAAGAGGGTGATTGCTACATTGGTGAGACTGATGCCGTTGACGCAATGTACCGACCCTCCAACTTGGCGTTGGAGGAAGATTATTCTGGAAGCAATCATGACTGCGGCGCGGAGTGCGGTTAATATTAGCGTCACATTTGACTCTTTGACATAACGTACTTGTACACATCGCGTGGACAACAAGGCTCACTGCGACCAGCGGCATGTATGTTAGGCCACCTATTGCAATGCTTGTCCAGCTGGGTTGATTGCTCAGAATGTATCTCTCCGTTTCGACATAAAACATGGCAATCCTTTCTACGACAACAATGCCAAGTGCTTCAACGCACACTAAGTGTTCTTTCATACATCAGATATTTTACATTTCACGTACCTATGTCAACGAGGAATCCGAGGGATAGTGGTATGACGATGCGCTTATCGTTGTTCCACACCCTCCAGAGCCTGAACAGCTTGATATTGGGGGCGTAAGGTGTAACTCCGATTCTTGGAACGGAGAATCGAGCGCACCATAAATCCATCGCCTAGCCACAACTGAGCTATGAACGCGGCAGAGCTAATAGCCATGGCTGCAGTCCTGTGTTGCATGAGGTCCACTAGAGTCGGCTGAACCTCAAGTATCTGTAGGAATGATACCTGCATAGTATTCAGCATTTCGTATTTTCCGGTAACATAGATTCCGCAAAGGTTTGCACCAAGATGCTGTAACAAGAAAGGCAATTTGTATTGAGAGTGTTTGTTGTTATTCCACTTGTACCCACCGTAGTTGCCACTAAAAACATCACAGCTTCAACGATCAAGGCCGGCTTCATGGCGCTTGTTCTGCCCCGAGTCTGGACGATGCAGATATTTACCGTCAATAAAACCCCAGACATGCCTAAATCTGAATTAAAAAAGAAGACATTAGATATTACTAACAGTATCACGTCACCATATATAATCGTCTCTGGGAGGGCCAGCCACATCATGTCGACTAAGTGGTCTAACCTTTCTGGCATCTGCTGGATTTGAGGGTCCATAGTCGGTGGCAGCATAAGGACGGTCGTTCATCTTATTTATAAGATCATGGGATGTGGCACTGCTCCTTTTTGATGAAATATTGATACAAAGCACTGGAAGTTCGCCGTTGATGTTGATGGTGGTGATGGCGAGCAAGCATTGCTGTACCCCATCCGAAAAAGACAATGTGGCTATATATCATTATCCTCCCCAAACGGCCCTGGATTTCATCCCGCCATGATGAAAGAAAAAAGCTGTATATATTGTTCCATGGAGAAAGGACGAAAGGAGATCAGCAAAAGTAAAGTATGAATCCAAAAAGAATGTAAATCTCTAATGAATCGAGTGATACCCGCAAGTGCCAACACAGCTTCGACCCAATGACGACAAATACAAATCATACAAAAAGGAGTCCATATACAGGGGAAGGCCAGCCCGAGAGAGGGTTCCAAGACTAGAGTTCGCGCAGAGGATACTAGCCGCGGTGCTACAGTACTGTACACTTGCAAGACCGAAGAGGTTGGTTCCACAAGACATGCCGTGCTCCGATACGGCATAGTTAACGCTGATGCAGATGGGCGAGGACACGAACAATTAGAACGCGTATGCCCGTTACCCCTAGGGTAACTGGGATTGAGGGGGGCACTATTTTTGCGTTTTGGCAGAGAAATTGGCTACGCGACAAAATATCATGTGACCTTACGTGACTATATAATATGATTCTGGAACATGTCCTTGTTCATACGTTCTCCGCTCACCGAGGCTCGTTGCGTAGACGCTTCAACGCTTGACCAGTCTGTCATTTTCGCTGGCACCTTTGCTTGTGTTACGTACCCCCGAAACAGTCTCAACTGCGGGAAGGGGGTAAGGTAACGGGCATTGCCGTGCCACCCTTGGACGGCCCTATTCAATTTTTGAACTTTCGTCTGCTACATAACTTGAAGACAAAGGACAATAACCCATCCTAACCCTAACCCAGTGACCGCTGCCTAATAGGAGCAAACATAAGCCGGGGAAAATATTGAAGATACGGGTACAGTCAACTCCCTCTTAACCCATAGCCCTCCAATCCCGTACTCCCTGCTAACCCATGGGTTTTGCTACCCATCGTGTTTTGTCCCACCCAAATGAGTCCCGAAACCCATAACTCCCTGATTTCTCATACCCCATGGTCTTGAGTGCCAAAAAACCCATACATTCGGTGCTTTTAGCAGCAATAGCTATCCCCAAAAGACATACATTTCAAGTCATTAGGGGAAAATTTGGTTGTGTTGTCGAAAAACCTTAACAAAGTGTATTAAAGACCATGGGAAATGGCCAATATGACCGAGGTTTACTATACTTTTGACGTGTTTTCTTCCATGTATTTGGCCAAGCATCCGAACTTGCGCCAAGAGGGGCTTGAAGTAGTATGTGATTGCACGGTACCTCGACAACGTTTTATGACCGATCCAAGCACTCGAAATTGTGATGTTTTCCGGGTTGTCGACGCGTCAGCTTCGGGCAGAGCTATCAAAGAGAATGTCAACATCGAAGATCAATAGTTGTGTCTCTCCCAAGGCTGCTCATCTAGATCAGGTTACTATTGACTTTTGTAAATATTTTTATTTTCTCTGTATTTTATACATCTATTTTTAGTACATTCTCCAAACCCATGCTCCCCGTTAGCCCATACCTGTGGGTGTCCACGAAGGGGTATGGGTTAAGAGGGAGTTGACTGTGATACTATTGGCTCGTCCTACTTGCACATCGACGTCTGTTTTGTGCTCCCAAGATGAAGCGGCCCCGAGAGCTGAGGATGATGGACCAATAGACGAAGATAAATAGGATGAAGATAATGAGCCGACAGACGAACATGTGAGAGTTTGTATGTGCTATACGTGCGCTAGGTTTAAGCAATGTAAATATTGGTAATTACGCGACACAATTCATGTCGGCATGTAACGCGCCAGAATGACGCATGGAAGATCTAAGTGGTCATATACTCGTTCAAAACCATGTCCACCCTCGGATCCACAGTCTTCAGAAATTTCATCGTCTCTTCCCACACGAGATCCTGCATCCGCTTCCCTTCCTCACTGATAACCCAATCGCTCTCCTCTTTCACCGCTCCCCGCCTCACGTACGCCCCGCGCATGCTTTCCTCCTCCTTGTCGGAGCCGCGATTGGCGAGGGCACCAAAGACGATATGACGCGCACCGTACTCAGCGGGCCAAGCGAGGATTCTCTCCATGAGCCAGAGGGCCCACGAGGACCTATGCTCGCGAAGTAACTGGGAGCGGCAGAATCCGGGGCTGACCATCGTAGGTGTGACGGGGACAAGAGAGAGCGGGCGAAGGTGGGTGGCGAGGGCGCAGACGTGGAGGACGTTGAGGACTGGGTCAATTGAGTCAACGAGAGCATGTCCATTAAACAAGGTACGTACGTTTGGATTGAGCGTAGCGGTCTCGGAATTTCTCGGGTGTAGAGTACTCTGTGCTGCTGAACGTCCTGAGGGGCGTTGGGGACGCCAGAATATCACGAGGAAGTGGGGTGACGTAGTGCGAGTCGCTGACGACGGTGACGAGCCGCGCTGGGCGACCATGTTTTTTGCCTGCCTCGACCATGTGCGGAAGAAGGAGAAGGGGGAGGAGCGTAGTCGAGAGGTAGTTGACCTGGACGCTGGCGCGCTGTGCATTAGCCTCGGGGAGTAGTTTAGAACATTATTTCGGGCGGAAACATACCTGGTTTCCCATCCATCCTCGGTCACTTCGTATTTCCCCTTCGCCAACGCCGCGTTCATTACGAGTATATCAAGTGGACCCGCTTCGCGCTCAAAGCGGTCTGCGAACTCACGGACGGAGGCAAACGAGGCAAGGTCGATGATCCACAGCTCGGTGTTTGGGTAGCCAGTCCTCTGTGTTATCTCTATGTTCCAAACATGCCTTGTTCAACTTGGTCCAGTTTCTTCAAGCAGAGAGTCATGCGTACCTTTGACGGCCTCTTGGCCTCTGGTCTCGCTCCTACATGCAACGACGAGCCGCTCGGGGTTCATGGACGCAAAGTGAATGGATGCCTCGAGGCCGATGCCAACATTGGCGCCTACGACGATGACAGTCTGTCCAGACAGATCGGCACGTCGGAGGGGAGGAACATGGGACCACTGGTCTATAATGAAGTCGAAGGACGAGTACTTCATAATAGTTGGAGTGGTAAGACGGAGGCTGGGGACTGTGATACTGATTCGGAGAACAGTGCCTTCGTCTCAAAAATTCTCAGACTTTTAAGCATCGTCACTGGGCAGAATCAGGTGATGAAGAAGCGATTTAACTCACCATACATAACGCGTCTACGTACGCGTAGACGGGTCAGGTGACGAAAAAGCGATTTAACTCACCATGCATACGTATCACGCCTACGTACGCGTACCTACCTCAGTTCGCGGCCACATCTTGTCCTGTCTTGTCATGGCATTACTTTTTTCACGTGCTAGTTGCTGTCCGGCAAAGTTGGGACGTGCAAATTTTTGGACATTGCCGAAGACGGAGAGAATACATCGCCACTCTAAATGCGCGGAGCTCCAGGACATCAGTGGTCATTTGGACATAATACTGCAAACACTGTACGACAGGAGTTGCTGCTGATTTTCAACTTTGTGCTATTAACGAGTTGATCGTGATCCTGCTCTCTAGAAAAAGGTTCATCATACGTCAGCCATCAACGGAACCAGTGAGAAGAGCACATAGACCAACCTCGCAACATCAAGCAGTCATATACTCGCCCAAAACTCTCTCCACCCTCGGGTCTATCCCCTTCAATATCTCCATCGTCTCGTCCCAGACGAGTTCCTGCGTCCGCTTCCCCTCCTCGCCAATCACCCAGTCACTCTCTTCCTTTGTCGCACCCCGGCTCACGTATGCCCCGCGCATCGCTTCCTCGTCCACATTGGAGCCCCGGTTGCCCAGAGCGGCGAACACGAGCTGGCGCGCGCCGTACTCGGCGGGCCACGCGAGGAGTTTTTCCATGAACCAGAACATCCACGAAGACGCGAACTCGCGACGCAGCGCAGAGTAGCAGAACCCCGGGTTCGGCATCACGGGTGTGACGGGGACGAGGGAGAGCGGGCGGAGGCGGGCCACAAGTGCGCGGATGTGGAGGATGTTAAGGACTAGAACGTTTGTGGTGAGTCCGCACGGCTGTGACGTGCGATGCACGAGGTAGGGGAGATGCTCACGTTTAGACTGTGGATAGCGACCCCTGAACTTCTCTGATGTGCAGTACTCTCGGCTGCTAAACATGCTGAGTGGATTTGGGGACGCTTGGACGTCATGAGGGATGAGGGTACTGTAGTGCGAGTCGCTGACAACGGTGATGAGTCGTGCAGGCTTGTGGTGCTTCTTGCCTGCCTCGACCATGCGTGGGAGAAGGAGAAGGGGCAGGAGCGTGGTGGAGAGATAGTTTACTTGTATGCTGCCGTTATGTGCGTCAGCTCCATGGAGCAGTACAAACAATACTTGAACAGAGGCGTACCTGGTCTCCCAACCATCCATGGTCACTTCGTACTTCCCCGTTGCCACCGCCGCATTCATCACGAGTATGTCGAGTGGACCAGCCTCGCGGTCGAATCTGTCCGCAAACTCACGGACAGAGGTAAATGAGGCGAGGTCGATAAGCCACAGCTTGATGTTTGAGTAGCCGGTTCGCCGCGTTATCTCTGTCCAAAAACCTTGTTCATGGTCATCGGACCTTATCAAGCAGAAATACAGCATACCTTTGACAGCCTCCTTCCCTTTACTCTCGCTTCTGCAGGCGATGATGAGCTGCTCAGGGTTCATGGATGCAAAGTGGATGGATGCTTCGAGCCCAATGCCTACGTTGGCACCTACAACCACGACTGTCTGACCCGACAGATCAGCACGAATAACAGGGGGAACTTGGGACCATTGGTCCTGGACGAAGTTGAAAAAGTTACGCTTCATGTCGGTATCAGTGGTGCAAGAGAACTTGGAGTGTACGGTATTTGGCGCTGACCCATCGTCTCGACCCGCCTGCTTATAAGTATGCGTCCCGGCAAGCAGCGCCGTTTGACTAATGCCCTTTGCGCATTCCGCTCAGACATTGGTCAGCTCGGTAAAATTTGTCGGTCAGAAAGGAGGCCGGTATGTCAGAAAGAGAGCGTAGAGGTGAATTGTAGGTCGCTGCGTCCTGACACAGAGTGGGTCGTTGGCAGATAGGCCAAAGATATCCAAGTTCATTTCCCAGCGTCTATTCGTTTGACAGCTCGGGTTTTGCCGCAGCGAGCAACCCCTCCGACACAGGTCACGTGAGTGTCAGCCAATCAAAACCCACGTATGCTGATTGGTTGTGGTTGCCTATCCTTGGCCTATCCCCATGTCTAGGGCAGACTCGCCGGCCGCCGCCCCGCTGAATGTGACTTGTAAGCGTTCAATTGTCTCTTCTACCCTGTGGGAAGTCCGCGCTCGCAGAAGATTTCACTGATGAACTAGTAGCTGAATACAAGGCGGCATCGTCACAACCAGGTCACAACAAATCTCTCATCAACATCGACTTGGATTCTTACATGTGGTCCCATAAACCGCACCGCAATTCAATCATCCTCTATCACCAGCGCTGACCCCGCAGTGTTAGTGATTGGTGTTAGTTGATGTGCGCAGGACGTTCTCAGAACGTAACACGGGTGGACGACCTCCTGAGAAAAGAACGGACAAACTCGATCGAACCATACAGTTTCCGGCTTATATTACGACATCGCGCTCTCCTCGCCTCCCATGCTCATGTCCCGGTTCGAAACGCGGAGAATCCCACCATGCTTCTTAAATCTTGCCCCCACCCGGACGTGGATGCATGACGCCCTTCTCGATATCGAGCACTCCAGAAGAGTTCTCGCCGGTCCTCTTTGCGATCGCTGCACCGGTCCTCAATGCGGTCGCCTACGTCGTCATGGTCGTTATCGGGTCCCTATGCGTATTTTTTCTCGTTAGGCGGCTAAGGCCGCAGAGGTCGCGGTCGGCTGCCGCAGCGGACCCTGACTCGGACAGCGGGATGCCAGGCCCAAGCCTTTCTCGGCGGCACGCGTGGTTTTATATCGTCTATGTCGTGTGCATGGTCTGTTTCGGTACGGCGTACACTGTCTCGCTCCAATTCGACATTGCGCAGCCGCGGCATGCGAACGCATGCCATCGGGGGGAGGGGAAGGCACCTACCTACAATGTCGTTGCGTTCGCTGTGTCGAATAGCGCATTTGCACTGAGCGGAGGGATTGCGGACGTTCTGGTGGTACGTGATTGGTTGTTGATAAATATGGGGTGTCTCGCTGACGCTGCTCCCTAGGTTTGGAGATGCTGCGTTATCTACCGAGAAAGCAGCTGGTGTCAATGGGTGAAGACTTTATGCTGGCTGTTGTTTGCTTCGGACTGTCGTATGTCTCAACCTGACTTTACTTCTCGTGTTATGAATAATGACACCCATTAGTGATTGGGGTAACGGCTGCAATCATGTACTCTGTTCCCAGCGTAGGCAACAACGCAATCCCCGTCGTCCTTGCGCAGAGCGCGTTCACTATCTCAGCTACGCTAAATCTAGTATGCACTGCGTTGATCGTCGGACGTCTATATTCCGTGAAGAAGTACTTCACGGACACCATGGGTATGTTGCTCTTGCCTTGCCTATGCTGTTAAGACTCGATTTCATCCGTTTCTCGCAGGCTCGACTGACCGGAGCCAGCTGCGTTATGCCACCATCAGCGCAATGCTAATCGAGTCGTGTGCACTATACGCAACTTTTTCGGTCACGTTACTCGTTTTATGGTTCCTGCGTAGCCCTGCGTCCTTCGTCGCATTTGCTCTCTTGGGCCAGTGTCAGGTAAGGATTAGCTCCTTCAAGTTCTTGCTGGGCTTGTACACTAGCTAAGTCGTTGCACAGATTATCTCTGTGTTCCTCGTTATCCTCCGTGTCTCTCGAGGTGTTGCGTGGACCCGCGCACCAGACCTTAGCGCCGTCGTCGATCTCGACTTTGCGGAGTTTTGCAAGATCGACCTTCCGGGACCAGGACCTTCGGGGTAATATTCGCTTGGGTGGACAAGCTGCGTATCCCAAGCCTATCCGTTGAAACATCGGTAAGAAGGCGCCCGCAGAGACCATGACAGCGTGAGAGATACCCTGTATGACGCTGGTTTCAACTGTCTCATTACGATCTTTAGATTGCGACCTTGCGTGAACAGGAAGATGACCCGCGGGCTGTCATCAGTCCCACGCGTCTCACAGTCTGTCACATTGGACCCTCGTTGCATAGCATTCCACCCTTGGCAAGGGAGAGTGAAATATTGCGGGCCAAGTAATTTACGTGCGTTAGTGTGCTGTAGGCTATATTTGACAATATTAATAGGTGTGTCGGAATACTATATTGTACAGTTGATAGTAACAGATGATCCCAATAATCAGACTCGTTGGAAAACTGTACCACCTGTGCTAAGAGATAGCATTGTGTGGGGAAGTCAACGTCAAGGACCTTGAGGACTCCATTCCGAGTGTTAAAAGTTAATGCACGGCCCAATTGCCCTCATTCGATAACAACTACGTTGAGCGTAATCCACACCGTCTTTTCCCTCGGCTTACTAGCTGACCTTGAAAATATCCTCTCAGGATATCCAGACCGGTGTCAGCTGGGGTACGCCACCATCAGCGCAGTACTGGTCGGACCGTGCGCACTGTAAACAACATTTTCAGTCGCTCAAGTGCATCTATTATCATGTTCTTCGCGCGTCTGATTTACAAGGTCACACTCCGGGCAGCGGAGGTAGAGGCCTTTAATTGGTCAAAGCCCTGAACCATATTAGTACATGTTAGCCAAAACGGTATTATCCACTAGTCGCAGCCCTATATAACATCCTCCAGGCTCCAGCGTGCCCAGCGCGCCGTTTGCTGCTGCGCTCAAATGAAGTTTTTATCCCGAGATACGATTTCACGGCCTAACCCGTGAAGACACGCTCACTGCAGCTCGGTATAGTGATTCAAATCCACTATGGCTTTGGGATCTGTAACCAGACCCGCTTTCTATAGTATAAACGGTTGCCGAACTGTCTGGTGGCAAGTCAACCGGCATGTGTACCTCCAGTCTTCCAGCTCGTTGCAACCTACTGCTGACTCGGACACGGCCATTTGACCAAAAAATGCTTCTCAAGGTACACGCGCGAGGCGAGAACGCAAAGAATGGCACTGGAAAGGTTCTGCAACGACAGGTGTTGCGGCAGTGGGCTTGTCGCCACATCTCGCCGCAGTTTTGTGGTATTGAGTGATGACACAATCGTGCGATCTTGTCGCAAAACGGAACCAGTAACCTCCGTATATGTTCCACGCAATAAGGTACGTCATATCATGCTCTTGACCTTGCTTGATGGACTGAAAGTGAGCTGTGCTGCCCCATCTTGCTGTCACGGACAACGCCGACTGCGAGAGATAGGGGCTAATTCTATGCGTAACTCCGAAAACGGAAGGCTGCCGCCTTACTATGTGCGCAAACTAGTCTTATTCAAGTTGTGCAGAGTTCCTACCGCACTTCATGACAGCGGATAGATGGACTGATGTTATAAGCAGGCGAATATGTTTTTTGCGGGCGAGCCGCTGTCCTGACCGCCTCATCCTTCCTCGCTGTAGCACCCCGACCATGCTCTCCCGCTCTCACCTCTGACATGCATTCCGAGTATCACCACAGTGACCATGACCGACAACATCTTCTACGGAGGAGCACAGATGACTCGGAGAAGCTCGAAACGGAATTGGCGTTGGTGTACACCCCGCTCGCTACCGGGATATGTTGGGGGGTCATAGCATGGCTTACATTCGAGTGCATCCCGCTGTTGGTCAAGCGTGCGCACACCGCGCGGGAAGCGAAGAGCCGCAGCTGGTTGTGGTTCTATATCGCGTACGTCGCGATCATGTTCTGCCTCGGGACGCTCTTCGTCGTTTGTTACGCGATCCCGCCACAGCTCTACCTCGCTAGCTTCGTTGCTGCGGGTCAGCCACCGCTCCTTCTGTCTGCGTACCCGGACTCAATCAATGTAACCATTAATGTGGCAAATTGGGTTGCCACCACCATGGCCGACGCACTCATGGTACTTTACTTTCCCTTCAAGACAAACGAGTGCTTACCGTCGACGTCTAGGTATGGCGATGCTGTATGCTGTATCAGAGCCAGGCGAGCGCCAAGTACATTCAAGCGGGCTTATGCGCACTGTTCTCAATAACGACCGAGTGTCCGGATTACTGTGCATGATAACGTACTCTCTGCCCAACCCCGCGCTTACTCATGTGATACAATGGGCGACAGCCGTTTCCCGATGGTACTTCTTCATGGCGACGTTTTTGAACCTTGGCGCCACCAGCCTGATGGTGGTTCGCCTGCGCGCAGAGCGTAGATTCGTGCGTTCTATGATGGGTGAGTCTCTTGAGAATATGTATGGAGCGAAACACATCAGTAAGACTGGCTTCAAGGATACACTAACCTCAATTACACCGGCATAATCGCCATGATGATCGAGTCATGCACGCTAGTAACTCTGTGCTCGATAACATACTTGATAGTCTCTTTCATCGATTCCCCCTTTTGCCTTCTTGTGATTGCGACGATCGATGAGGTTCAGGTACGTCGTTTTGTGCGTTGGTGAGATGCGTGACACCTGACCTATCCGTGCGGTCAAGATCATGGCTCCTCTGCTTGTTATCTGGCGCATCGCAAGAGGCGTTACGTGGGCAAATGACAGTAGAAGGGGTTCACAGCTTCCTGACCTGGAGATTTCTTTGTGTGAATAATCCTGTGCACTACGCTACCATAACAGCCACGATTCCACCTTTCTTTTATGAATATCCCTTCTCTGTAGGTTTGGATAGGCTATTGGACCACATCATCTAATGTTCTGGTGGTCCGAAGGTGGAGGATGTATGTCATTCTTCCCTAATATAGCACTTAATTATATTCTCCCAGCCATTTGGAACGAGTGGTTCGTACTTAAGTACTCATCAGTCGTACATATCCGATGTCAAAACGGATGCTCGTCATGGGCTACTATGAGAAACGGAGACGTGAGCTTAGTATTATCAATAAGTGACGTCGAAACTTTTGTCGCCAGTGTTATATCTTCTACCTACTATGCCGTGTTCGAGCGCGATTCAGAGCCGCGGGTTCACCAGATCTGAAAGATTGCGTGTAAATATGTTTGATGCCATATGAACGCACAGGATACAATTACGATCGGGGTCGGATGAGTCTAGCTTAACGCGTTATGTTTAAAGCAAGATATTGGCCATTCTCTCGACAACTTCTACTCCGAATTCGAATATTATGGCCTTTGCACCCTCGAATCGTCATCAATGTCTTGACCGTCTTGACCGCTAACTAGCTTTGCCCCTTAAGCTTAAGTCTGAAACAGCCCTTGCGGTATACTCTTTCGCTGGCACAGGTCTGAAGCCCTGTCAACTTAAATTGAAAGCGGAAGCTTGAGCGCTCCAACAATCAGAGGCTTCGCAACGGAATTCAAACTGACGGTTGAAGTGGCTCGGCTGCAACACCTCAAATCTAACGCCCAGCTTCTTGGGCCTGAAGATCCGGATGAGGTGGTAAGATGTTAGACGTACATCAGTACCATGTATGGAAGCGGACACTGTTTCACACCGGGTGAACAATACAAGTTGCGAGATGCCACATCTCAAGGGGCACCGAGTCCATCGCTGAGCAGTGATCTTCACATAAACGTATAAAGTTTAGTTTCCGTTGCATCTGCTCCGCAACCCCAGTGATCTTCGCAGACTCTTTTAAAGAAGCCTGACCCTGAAGCTGATTATCAAATCAGTATCTTTCAAACGCCCTCTTCAGTTACGCGGCTTGCACGCGGCCCCTCTAAGACAAATGCTTCTCAATGAAAATACACTGGCAAGCCGAGGGCGGAAAATACCTTGCAGACATTGAATGGTCTGGGACTTCACTGTTTTCCGTATGTATTCGAGATGTTCGCTAAGTCTGAACCACCCCCGGAAATGTAACAGCCCCTGAATTTGTACGGGATATCCTTACCATATTTGGATTTGAAACGGGACCCATAGACGCCCATAATGACATAAAAAAGTGACATAATGGGCATGACAGCGCCATTCAGTTCGAACGTTCCACGGGACGCCCGTGTTCGGTTGTTCTCTCACCTCTTCTCGTCGCCCATGATCTCGCACGTTGCCGCTCGTGTCTGATATGTACCTCCAGCATGATGGTCACCGACTTTTAGCAGTAAAGTCGGATGGAGACTTAACCTGGAGGGTCAAGGTGGTCTATACCCCACTTACGAGCGGGATAGCCTGCGGGTTTGTCGCATGGCTATTCTTTGCCTGCGTTCCACTCTTGGTCAAACGGGCTCGCGCGGCAGACGACCTCAAGAGCCGGAGATGGCTACGGTTCTACGTGGTCTACGTGACTTGCATGCTCGTTCTTGGGATGCTCTGCTCCGTCGGCTTCACAGTGTCCTCCGTCACGTACTACTGCGCCAGCTACACTGCCTACATTTCGGGAACTCCTATTGCTTCTAGTGCGCGCTATACACAAATGGCCAACGCTCTCATTGATGTGTCGGCTTGGCTCAGCGCTCTTATGAGCGACGCCCTCCTGGTACGCTGGCACATTCTCATGTCTGAGTCGTGCTCTGCTCATAGACGATTTTCAGGTTTGGCGGTGCTGCATGCTTTACAATGGGCAGCTCCGAGCCGGATATGTAAAAGCGGGGCTAGGAGTCTTCTTCACTTCGACTTACAGTACGTCGTACTTACACACATGCGGCGGCTTCTCATCAAATGCCGTTCATCAGCCCTTGGCATGCTGTCCATGTTTATGTATGCCCTGCCAGAGGCCCAGCACCTTTCTCAACAAAAATGGGCTACCGTCGTGTCGCGGTGGTACTACACTAGCTCTGCCGTTTTAAACGTGACGGCTACGTCCCTTATGGTCACCCGAGTTCGTTCAGAGCAAAGCTTATTCCGAGGCATGATGGGTGAGTCATCATACATCTGACTATGGGCGCAAATTATATCTCTGCCTCCGAATCGCAGGGGCGCGACTGAACCATACCGGAATCGTTGCCATGATGATCGAGTCCTGTGCCCTGTTTACAGCGGCCGCGACGGTCTATCTAATGCTCTGTTTCGTGGACTCTCCTTTCCGTGTTATGGCAGTAGCCATCCTGTGTGAAACTCAGGTCAGCCCTCCATATACGCTTTTGCAAGCTCAAGTGGCCTGATTGTTCGTTCAACCAAGATCATATCTGCGCTCCTCGTTATCTTCCGTATCTCCAAAGGCATAGCATGGATGCAGGAAGAAAGTGAAACAACCAATATTATGGAAATTGAACTTCAAGTCTTGGAAGCTTAACGACGAAAGTCTGTGAGGGCCGCTCATGCGGAGTGTAGGAATTCGTACATTACCAAAATGATCGCAATCTGGTTTCTCCTTGACAATATGCGAATCATCCTTTCCTCCGAATCGGCGCCCTTCACAGCCGTACTCGTTATAACACTTGCACATATCGATTTGACATATTTCCCTGGATTCTATTGAATGATCCGCTTGATTGAGTACTCGGGTACTGTGTCCCGGCGCAGGTGCGGAACTCGGGTTTGATATTCTCAATGGAGTCTTTTCCATGAATGAGTAGCTTGGAGCGGTGTGCACTTCACCCTTGTGGCGCAATCTTGGCACCTGTCAGCAGATGACAGCGTGTAAGTATTTGGTCCAGTCACTGCCTTCTGACCTCGTGTGCGAGTCGTGCACAGGTCTTAATTTCAGGCGCCACCAATTCATTGGCTGCGCACCTCCATAAACATATCTTATTGCTCCGAAAACACTCTGAAGATTAAGGGAGCGATCATTTACCTCTATAGTGTAATCCGTCAAGGGGCGGGCGAGAGGGGCGTCATTCAAAGATGCTCTAGTATAACAAGGATATGACCCCATTTACGGAAGGTTAACATTCTTCGAATCACCCTCGGTGCAATCATCATCACGCGCGAAGCTTCTACGTTCTCTTTGGTGCCATTGTTGAATTTGTCGGGCAGGTACGTATCTCGGAGATAGCCCCAGCACTCGGAGATCATGCTCTAATTAAACTCTTGGCAATCAGTAAGGTGGAAAAAGAGGTGGAATACAGGCCATGAGTCACGGATTGAATACATAGATCAAGTACATGCTATACGATGGTGTCTGTGGTCGGTGTTGCTTACATTAGATAAGTAACTCTGTTACACAAATGATCCTCTGCTTATTTGAAGTAACAATGGACCTCGCACCGTACGTGGCTCATATAAAAAACCATAACCTAACATAGAAGAGATTCACGGATAGGAAGCAACAGAATATAGAGAACATCCGCGGATATGCTGCATAAGTCACAAAGTGTTAACCACACTACGATATATACTTCGGAGGCGCGCCACTGTCCTCGTATGCGTGGAGACATTTGCCAGTGCCCAAACCTCCCTCGAGATCGAAGTTGTAAGCAGGCGTCAAGTTTCCTCCGGGACTAGGATCACCTCTAAGGACGAGAAGATAATGGGGGAAGTCTTGCGTAGATGGTATGTCGAGCACTAGCGGTGGCAGGATTCGCGCGCTTGAAGAACAAGGTTGCTTCCTCAAAATACAGCAGTTCAACGTGAAGTGGCCGCGAACAAGCCAAACAAACGAGTTCTGACGTCTACCAACAGCGGTAGCACTGCCATGTTCGTTTAGGGTGCGATGTAGGATCTACTGAGGACTTCATGAACACGTATGAAGGAACTTAAAGCGGGCTCAGGCGGGATGAGTTCTAATACGTACTCTGACATCTGGGGGGTCCAACTCTGATACCTAACCCCGTTATATCCATCTCTAGAGAAGGTCTAGGCGGTGCTGAGGATTAGTGGAATTGCCTTAGAAACTGCTGTAGACGGATACGACAAATACACGCTATGGGCTTAGCAAGTTCCTGTATACAACCAACTTCAGCCACCCTGTGATCCCGCAAAATCGAGATATACTGTACTTTTTCGACCACTCGCTCGTCCCATGTCCCACGGACCGGGCGAGCGAGCCAAAAAGGGTGGGACTGTCCCACCTCCCCGAGACCCTATGAGCCAAAAAGTGGGACATTCGGTAAAATAGCTCGAAAATTCGAAATAAACTCATAAAAAAATCTACGACATGTGAAAAAGTATCTAGTGATCCAAGAACTCGTCGTACTTTCTGGTGGAAACTTCGCATTGCTTCCCCCGGCGTGGTTTCTCCCCTCTCGGCAATTCTATCAAGTTAGCGTTGAGGTGACCCCAGGTCATCAGCCAAGCCCGGACCCAACTGAGACAAACCCATCCTGCTTCTCCCGTCCGGATTGAGGATTTGTGCCATGGCATCTTCGGGCTGGAGCCAAGTGTTGTCGTCAATATATTCATGGTGTGCAAAATCTTGCTGGTCAACTCCTTCGTGAAGGGTGGTGAGAGCTTGAGAACATTGGAGGACAGATGTCCTGAAAAATGCGGGCCCACCAACCAGCCAAGACCAAGGCAGGGCGATTGCACTCCGGTGCAGCATAGAAACAGCAATTTGCGCAGTCGGGAACATTGTCAACCAGTGGATGTCCCACAACTTCGGGATAATTAGCCCCTGACGAGCCATGTGTCCCACGTCGGTCCTGACCCGCGAGCCAAAAAGTGGGACAGACCGGATTAGGTATATGTTTCCCACGAGCGAGTGGTCGAAAAAGTACAGTAGAGGGACATAGGTCAAATGCGCGAGAGGACACACACGGTTTTCGGAAGCTTCCAGTCATCTTGAGGGCCTTGCGCAGGAGAGGAATCAGATTACCAACGGACACAAAAACATGATGTGGATTTGCGAGCAAGATCGCTGACAACGGGCGGAGAAGCGATGACGGCAAGACGGAACGGATGCCGGCTTAGTAAGCAAGAGTTAGGAGACGCCGCCACAGTAAGTCATGCAAGCAGCCACTTGTACGTTCTCCCCTCCCGCTACGAGCTATCAGCCTGACATCCCCGGAACATACCACACAGGCTCAAGTGCGGCAGAATGTTGACTTGAAAGAGTGGTCTTCAATCCAAGCCACTTCTGGTGCGGTCTCCTCGGAACTTTACCATGCATGGAGGCCGACATCAGTAACTATGAAAAAATCTTGTCGGGGCTTGTACAACCTTGTGCAACCCTGCACAAGCGACGGCAAGGTAATAATACGCCCAAGACGCCAAGCCCGACAATGTAAGTCTATTTTTGCGACAAGACGATCTTCGGCAACGTGGAGCTTACGCGGACAAGCGCCTGCAAGTCAAACAAGTCGCCTCAGTTTAGTTATTTAAGATATCCACAGGCCGTGTTCTGACTTCGGAAATCAGTGTTGAGACACAAACACCATCAGCGTATGTTCTAGAATTTTTTTGCAACCAGCCTATAGACCTTTATGCAAACAGTGTCTTGTCGGCTTGTCGGCAAGCTCACAAGCTTGGCAAGGCCGGCAAGAAATTGGCGCTTTTACTGATGGACGCCCTTCCATGAATGGGTACTGTTGATACACATCACAGGGCAGTCCATTGATACTCGGCGCTTCGAGCAATCCTAGTCTTACAAAGCTACCTCGCAGAATGTATCATGGTAAGCACTCATTTGCCCACATTGAGTTGAAGATCTGAGCGCCTCTCAATAGTTATGATACCGTGTTGTTTCATGGGTCATGACGCTAGCACCACTAACAATGGGACACGCTCTTAACAGTCAGTAACCGTGCCTGGATCACTCATGCCTTCACCTTAGCTGACGGAAGCAGGTAGTCCCGGTGTATGCATAGCTCGTCAAATGTGGTTTCGTACGACGCAAGTTGACATTGGACCAGAACGGTGTGTTCTTCAATTGCCGCTAGCCTCTTATCGATGTGCTAATGCAAAATCTCGTAAGGACCCAGAATCCCACTTGGGATACCGATGGCCGAATGCTCCCCATCTTTCATCAAAGTACGTGGGAGTCCTCCTCGAGCACATCTCTGAGCGCCTTGCTGACACATATATATGTGCAGTGACGTTTGGATGGTCGCTCATTGTTCCTTCCCTCGCGCTATGCTGCAGTCTGCTCTTCATCGCCAGCCGTGGAAAGGCTTTTACGTCCTCAGCGAGGCGTTGCTTACACTCTTCCTCCGCCTTCCATGGTGGATACTGTCGTCGCTCGTCTCCTCCTACCGGCCCTGTCCATCGCGTTCGCTCAAGCGGACTCTGATCGTAAGGTCAATCAGCCATGGTTTGGAGGTCATCACAAAGTACGCCTTCATCCCATTGTAACATTTCGTGACTCACATCAACCCTTTTTCCAGCACGCTGCTGTTCCCGAACCGCAACGATTTCAGCAAGAGGCTCGAAGGCCCAGGCATCAAGTCACTGTGGGTCGAACCCGTTCCAGACCACGTTCATGGTCAGCTCAAGACATGGGCCTCTGTCACTAGCGCGCATCCCGCCCGCATTCCAGGATACTGGCTTGACAAACCAGGCGTCGACGTCCCCATAGGCCAGCCGATTCAACCAGGGGAGAAGGTCCTTTACCGCATCCACGGTGGGGCATACATCAGCATGTCTGCAACACCGTTAGATCCCGTCTCCGACCTCACCAAGGACCTCTTGCGCGTGTGCAAGCCGTTCCGCCGTGCCTTCGCCATCGAATATCGCCTCTCGAAGGCGGATCCCGGTAGCCCACCCGTCAACCCGTTTCCGTCCGCGCTGTTCGATGTGCTAGCAGGATATGCGTACCTGACGCAGACGGTCGGTATACCTCCCGAAGACATTGTCATCGCAGGTGACTCCGCAGGCGGTCACGCTGCCCTCGGCCTCGTACGCTATCTCATCGAACACCAACACTACTCCGTACCCGCTCCTCCCGGTGCTCTCCTCCTCTTCTCTCCCTGGTCTGATTTCGGCACATCCCACGAGACGCCTGGTTCCTCGATGTATACGAACCAGGGGAAGGACATTATGCCGTTTAGTATCGTTGGCGGTAATACGTATTCCAAGCACGCGTTCTTCGGCGCGCTCGACCCCGATGAAGCGCTCGTTAACCCCTATCTATCCCCTGCGTCGAAGCACTGCTCACCAAGCTTCAAGGGTTATCCGAGGACGTTCCTCAGCGTTGGCACAGCCGACCTTTTCATTGATCAAGTGCGTACGTTGAGGAAACGGATGGAGGCCGATTTGGGGGATGGATTGGTGTATGACGAATGCCCAGATGGGGTACATGTCTTCGTGGGTTTGTGGTTCTTCGAACCCGAGAAGACAAAGACGTTGAATGCTATAGCGGAATGGGTTGGATAGGGTATGCATGAATCGAGGTCATTGTATGTATGTTCTCTTTACGGGACGAAATAAGATCCGTACTGTATTCAGTGCTCAACGCTAGATAAGGTCCCGTTCAAACTCCAAAGCAACTGTGTCATGCAAGCCCTCTCCGTACCACCTCTCTTTACAGTCCCTGAAATCCTGAGAGTACATCCATTCGCTGTCAACGGCGATGTGCAGACCTGGCACTCGCTCCTCCGTCTCTTTAAGTAAAGCCTCCTTTATACCGTATCCCAGCACAACCAGTTTTTGCAGGATACCTCCGGAACGAACAATAAAGTTCGCTACTGCATCTAACTGAGAGCTACTGTCGACCGGAACCAAGAGGGTTGTGAGACTTGGCAGGCTGACGTTCTCGAAAAAAGAAGCTTCACCATCATCGCATGGCTCATCCCCAAGCATGACGAGGTTATTTCTGGCTGAAAGGCCAAGAGTCCGTAGGATAGGGAATACAACGGGGTTGGTATCGTTAACGTATGGCCGAATATGGATCCAGTCCGCATTTATGAAGAGCACTTCTAGCTGGGGGAAGCTGTGTGGAAGCACTGTCCTATCGATGTGAATCCACGACGCATCAAAGATCACGAGACACCTGAGACGGTTCCAATGTAGGCCGAACAAGGCGACAATGTCATCGTCGTCGTAAGGACAGATTTGGAGGTGAGTGAGGTTGATCATAGAGTCCGGTGCAGCGCACATATTTGAAATAGATGGCAAAGTGAGTCGTTCGAGGTGCGACCAGTTTGAAAAGGATGCCACGAGACTGGCGACGTCGATCGTACGTTCAGATGCATGGATGATGTCGAGAGTCCGACATGCTTCTTGGTATGGGCGGAAGGTACCGTGTTGGCAGTGAACCGCGAAAGAGGTGATATCGGAGTCGTCAATGAACAGCGTTATGTGGGTGGGTAGCGGACGAGCGCGAACCAACAGCTCCAGCTCTTTGCTCTGATCAGCCTTGGGTGGCCAAGGCACTGTCATAGTGCCCCAGAGCCAAGGTGTGGTCAGAGCGACATCGCGCCAGCGTCTACACACATGGCCGAGTTTGATTGCATGCTGCGCCCTTTTGCGAATCGTCCAAGGTTTGACGGTGTATCTGTATTCCCACTCTGACACGCCCACAGCGGGGAGTGAGCGGGTAAAGATCTCGCTCATGATCTCTGTCGGTAGGCGCAAAAGGGGCGAGACAAGTCTAGAATGGTCTAGCCGAGCTTGTACAGCGGTTGATCTGAGGACGCTCAGCCGTGATATCGCTGTGTCCAGCTGTTCAACCGCGCTGTCGAGGCGAAAGATGATCTGGCCCACATCATCATGTTGATCTTCCTCATCATGGTAGTTACGCTCGAGGAACGGTTTGAATGGTGTCTCTGTCTGGATCTGAGTGCCCAAGGTCAGCCATACGGTGCCCAAGAGGAAGTTAATCAACGCTGACATGAATTTGCTGTTCAGCAGATCGAACCTACATGACATTTCAGCACGCTGCTGTCATGCAGCTGGCATTAAGAATTGCATAGGCTCACCGATACCATAAGATGATCTAGTACTAGTGCCATCGTATCTTCTGGTGCTCGATGGTTTGTCAGGAATCTACCGCGGGAAAACTAAGGTCTGTGGGGCCTCTTCAGGGCAGGCATGATTGGCTTTATTTACTGAATCGGCTCTAGATATTGAAGTATAAATCAAGGTCTTGAGTTCTGTAATATTGAACGTATAAGCCACATCACCAACCCTGTGAGTCAGCTGCATAGTTCGCTTGAGGTGAATATTTCATTCAAAATCATCGTTTATTGTCCTCTGAGGCAAGGCCTTATGGTAGACAAATCTAGCGTACGTTAGGGAGAAAACGGACGAAACAATAACTTTGAGGTGAATATACTACATGTACTACGAATTGCGTAGTTATTTTTCTTGAGTACGATTTTGTTAATATTCAAAGACAATAAACACTTTTTGTTCGATATCAAATTAAATATACGCAATATTTTAGCACATTTTCAGCGTACATGACAAAATAAATCAGTTTCTACTCTCTATGGAATGCTACTATAGCCTCCGACTTTGCGAAATAGGTACCTAGCAAGGCCATGGTTCACAACAAAGAAGCATCTTGGAAGCATCCCCACTGATAATAAACAGAGTGGATGATTAGGTACATTGTTAGTTCTCCTAGACGCCAAAGTATTTCGACACATTTTCATCGACATGATAATCTACCTTCCTGCGAAGTCCTATCACAAGATATCCGATAGCAATTGGTTGAATCGTATAACAAGGCCCATAGGATAGAACAAGAAGTGCTTTATCAGTCAGAAGAAGCGTGAAGGCAAATAGTGTCGGTAAAAATATCCTGCATGCGTCATCAGATGAAATAATTGGGGATAAAACGAAGGAAATACCATAGGTAGCACATGAATGCTCCACGCGTAAGAGTTTTCATGAGGGTCGCACCATTCCAGCGGGTGTCCATGACATTGAGGTGATAATGTACAGTCTTTCCCCCAAATAACAACACGAGCATCAAGTCAAAAGCCATCAGTGGCATACTTTTAAAGTATAAGTGACACAGCAGCCAGTAAACATGAGCGACTGACCATGATAAGTATGGGGCTACAATGTTGAGTTGAGTGTATCCACAGACACCAAACATTGGAGAAAGGGCTTGCCACGAAGGGGTGCCTAAGTCAGATTACTTCATATGTACATCAATCTCTTACCATGAATGCTAGCCAACTCAACCGTAGCGCCCGCAACGAAGAGTACAAATGCCACTATAAACAAACTTGTTATAGTTATTACAACCATCTTGTCTAAATCAGGGAATATGAGTAGTGTCGTTGAATTTCAGCAAGATTTACTTACTGAATGAGAAGATTGCGAAGAGATGGTGTAAAATAATTACTGAGTACATCCACACAACTCATTAAGGAAGATAATGAATCACTGTGCTATAAGTACCTTCTGCAATGAACCAAGACACGCATTCTGATGACAAAATATTAGCATGACTACCTAACTTCCTGAAGGCCATAAACTAACCGGATGTTACATTGAAAACCTGAAAAATGTAACCTATTTGAAGTGGGATTGAGCTGAATTCACCGAGTCTATCACTCTTCTAATAAATGGCCTACACCTATAAAGTGGGAGTTTCGTGTAAGCAATTTCAACATACACATAAATGCGATACACACGTATGTTGGGTCGATGTGGTTGTTATCATAACTTACTCAAGTTTTGGCTTCCTTGGTTTGAACAACGGTACTTGAAAGCTTACAGTAAAGCCATATGAAGCCGCCGATAAGACTGAAGTGCCGATGCTACGCTGATCAATACCCTTACTCATTGACACGTACAATGTACCGATACATACCATCAAAAATAACACCTTTGGGACCTTGCGACCTGTGTTTTTCTACACCACAAGATTAAGTACGTGGTTTATGCAGTTCTTAGGAAGGGCGCACCCAGATTCCAACCTGTAGAAACAACATATGAATTAAATTGAAACTTATCATCCATTGCAAGGATTGGCTACGTTACCTCGTCTGGTACTGTAGACACTAAAAATTACTATTGAGCTGGTACATCATGTGTCACACTGGCATCAGCTTACAGTAGTACTGGACGTAAAGTGTAACCATCGCAACTGAATATAAGGCGTCACAAATACGTTTTGTTTGCTATAAAACTATAAAACTCACCAGAAACATATTGAGTGATCTTGTAAGTCCTTGAAGCGTCAATGATGACTTCCCACTCTGCCGTTATAGCTGCTGGTGAGCTCTCGTTCGCGAAAGAGGACATAGTGGAAGTGGCAAGATGGGAGGGTTTCCTATCACAAGCGGGCTTTATGTGTGAATGCCCGATAATGGTTCATGTGACGTGCTGTTACTGCACAGCAGAGGATGTGGTTTCCGATGGGGAATTACTCCTAAAATACGCATTTCTGTTGTCATGCCTTGCCTTGAGAATGGTAGATACAAAGCGATCAAGATCGCCTTATGCTCAAGTGCATTGATCCTTGGCTGTGGCCCTGTCAAGAATGATGTATAAAATTGCGTACTCAGGAAAATACAGGCGAGATGTACACATATGTGTGCTAAGCACGTGGGTGATGTCTACTCAGAACATGAGTCCAAAACGGCTGTATTGCTCCTGCGTAGCGTATGATAATTTAATGTTTTGACGAGGTCCACTGTTCAGAGAATAGGTATAGTGATTATTTACCTAACGAGGATATGCCAAGGAGTCAGAAGGGCATCCGGAGTAATTGTAAACACAGGTGCTTTTGAATAGTCCAGCTATTATAAGATATCATTGCCTTCAACATCGACTATGCTGTTGTACATCCATGTTCATATTCGTGTTTAGAGTGCCTAGTGATCAAGCACTTGAGAACACCAATTCTGAATGTAGGCGCAGAACCTTCCCCCATTTGTACCACCCGATCATTAACCTGTATCAGATCGCGCAGCATACTGAGAAGTAGATAGTAAGAATGTGTTGGTGCCAGAATACATGCTGTGGAGCCGCTAACAGACATGTGAGCAATTTGTAAGGAAGCCTGCAGCGCTTTGGTAGTGGCCATAATGACTGCAGAATCTTGGATGGTGGGACTATAAACCAGTGCCACACCATCAAATGCTATAAAAGAATGGACCTTGCATATGGTCGTTGGAGCCTCACACGGAGAAGAGCTGATGAGGAAAAAGATCGTGATGTTGGCTGTAGGCCGTGTTTTGGACGTCACAGCAAAATAATTGGACCTGCGCCGCCGCGCAGACAATTGCAAGATGTCGGTGAATAGTAAAGAAGCCAACAGGGAAGTCACCGAGCACCACATTTACACAACTAATCCACATAAACGGGGGGATAACACCACTAGTACAGTGAGACATACCTGTGCTCTACCAAACGAACCGTCCGCGGAGTCTACAAACAAACTACTACATCTATCTCGATGTACGACAACAACAGCGATCAAAGCGACGACAACATCGACGACAGCGACAACGTGAGAGTTACATATGAGAACAAGAAAAGGGGGTGAGAAGGGCATTGAGTAAGTGACGACGAACGATGAGTGCATGAGAACATAATGAGAACACGTACGTATAGAAGTGAATGTGTACATAAGGACAGAAGGCTAAAGTCATAATTCTATATGCGAGAGACCCAGAGAAAGGAGGATGGCGTAGAAGAGGGAAAGAAGGGAGAAGATACATGGCATAGGGACATACATCTGCCGATTTACGTTCGAGAAGGTGAAGGCCATTAGTACATAGTATACGGAGTGCGGGTACAAATTCATACAGAAAACGCGGGGATGGGTGCAGGCCGCAAATCAACTAATGCTCAGTGATTTTGAGCATACGCAAGTGTGCGATAGAGTGCATTAGCATCCTCGAAGCGCGAATAGCGTAGCGCGAAATGCTTCATCTCCGCAGTGGCGACATCATCTGTCGCATCGACAATGTCGGTCTCGATGAGCCGGCCGTAGAACATGCATAGCTAAAGCAAATGACAACCGGTCAGAAACAGCTGAAGGCGAAGAGATGAAGATGTCGCGTACCCCTTTGACATACCGCGCCACCCGATCATCGCTCACCAATCCCTCTCTCTCCTCCCTCTCCGCCCACTCAACTGTCTGAATACAGCTACTCAAAAACCCGCCCAGCGCCTCGCGTTTCACCAACACCCCGATCGTCGTCTTCCCATCTGGTGTCACGGGGTCCCTGATGGGCGTCTCATCTCTGAGCATGCTTCCGAGCATGTCGAACGAATTCAGCGAGAGTGGGAGCTCTCGGAGATCTGCAACCATCTGCTCCATGCGCTCCAAGCCGCTCGCAGCACTCCGCGTGTCGGCGAAGTGGTGCGTGAGCAGGGCAGCATATAGAGGATACCGCATGGAGGGGTTTTTGGACGTGATGTGGCCTACTTCGGAGAGGTCGAGGACCTTTGCGGAAGGGTGGGAGAGGTCTGGGAGGAGGGCGAGGACGAGCTGATGTGATCTGTTAGCATATTGACATTCGAGCAATCGATGATGGGAATGGGATGGGAATCACATGGTAAGGGAGGGGTGGAAGTTGGGGACGTACGTTGCGCTCTGAGAGAGTGAGTGTGCGCGAGCGCGCATCGAGAAGTAGACGCGCGCCACGAGCGAACTCCTCAGCTGCCTCGTCTTGCGAGGGGCTTATCATCGCCGACCCATTGACCGAAGGGGATACCCGACCGTTACTGTCTTGCAAAGAGGTGCTGGATCCTGATTCCGTGAATGCATCCTCCTCGAGAACGAGGTTGGCTGCACGAAGCTCATAAGGTAGGGGCGATCTGGCGAGGGTGATCGGGGAATAGGGGCCAAGCTAACGTCGCATGGGAAGGAGTTACGGTCCATGATGCATGATGAGTGGCGGCCGTTTGCACAATGAAGGGAAAACATACATCGTTTCCATCGCCTTTAAGGATCTTCCATAACACCCAAACGAACTGCTCGTTCTTCGCTATCTCTCCGTCTCCTACAGGCGCTTGTACAGCGCGTTTCCGCTCTGCCACGAATGCTGTGTACAGCACGGACCTGAATGGATTGATTGCGATCGGATGCGGGGCATATATTGAGTGTATGGTGTACGCGACCAGGATTCGCTGCGCGATCTGCATGTACACGCATCCCCGGAAGCATACCCCGGACATGGTTCAGATGACGGGAGGCACGCATACATGAATGGATGCAAAGGGAATCGGAAAGAAAGAAGCACGTTCGCTTGATGTCATGATCACACACGGAGAAATCACCGGGGAAGCATACGCACCTCGGCGGACTCATCGTTCAGCAGCGGCAGCAGCGTGTCGAGCGCGAGCTGGAAGCGTGCGCCCTCGTGTACGAGCGAACAGAAGGCCTGCGCGGTCGTCGAGCACGGCAGGGCGTGCGCGCGAGAAAGAAGGTGCCGCACGGACGTTCGAAGTTTCTCGCCATCCACTGGCAACCCAGGGGGCGCTGCAGCGATGGGACTCGCGCCGGCGCTTGTACTGGGGCCGGCGGTACTGCCTGGACCCACCGTCGGCGAGGTCGTGGCGGTCGGCTGTTGAGATAGATGTGACTGTGAAGAATGTGACTGTTGTGGCTTCGGGAAGAAGCGGGAGCTGGGGTTAGAAGACATGGACATGGTGCTCAGCATCGTGTCTGACGGTGACGGCGAGGCCGACCAGGTCATCGCATCTCCTCAGCTGGAGATCGCGGACAACCCTCAACTCGGGCGCAACTCGGACGCGGGCCGACAGCTGGAATTATCGGCACCGCCACAAAACCCCTTTGCTCTTGTTTGGTTTGTGTGGCAACAAGTAGACATATCGCTCCTTTACTCACGACGCTCACGTTCAAGCGTTCAAGGTCATCGACCCAATTGCAGCACACACGATCAGTCCCTTGTTCCCTTCTCTTAATCCATCTCCCGAGATGATAAGCTCTGGGTAGGCGAAATTTCGGCTTACTCTCATGATCAGCTTCAAACACCGCGAGCAAGTTCTCAAGCCAGAATTAGCCTTCATCGTCATCTCTCACTCCGCGAAGCCACGATAATCTCAGTCTACAGGACCTCATACATGACTTCATGTCTTGCGCCCCTGACACTCATTCTTGTGGCTTAAAATTTCTTCAACGTCATCAAAGGCACTACTGTCCCACCTCTGCTCCTGTCCACAATCCCACATTAGACCCTCGGATTGATGCTTTCTCGGGTTTGGATATTGGACAAAACGGATGAGAAGGCCCAACGCTGTTTATAATCTCGGCCTGAGAGATATGCTAGGGCTTCCACCTCCGACTCCAAAACATCGTACTTTCGATCCCGCCCGAGCCCTGCACCCCACGTCTTCTTGTCACTCTCCGCAGTACCACAAGGACCGCGTCTCACTGTCCCGCTCAACATGTCTACCACTGTAAGTGCCCTTCGGCGCTCGCGTACTCGACGTCGATACACAGTCATACAATCGCAACGGGGCCCCTTTTGACCTGATCTCATGTTACTATAGGCAATGACACTGGGAATCGCGTTTTTCCTCGCGGGGATGTTCGCAGGGCTCGTCCTATGGTACGAAATCGCCCTCCTATCCGATTGGTAACCTCGTTCTCATTTTCAATTCAATACCTTCGAAGGGTACTCAACCTCTGGTTCCGCACGCGAAGAACAGCACGCGAGAACGAGTTCCAGCCCCGATCATCGTTCGTGTCAGAACGGGAACCCAGCCATGACCGCGATCGGGGCGTGCGCGCCGGCGACATCGACGAGGGCGGACGCCGTGCCGGTGTTCCAGAGAATGATGTGGATTTGGAGGCAGGGGACCTTGGGCGGGTTGCACAAGGGGGCGAGGAGCTACCCGCATACGAGAAGTTTGGAGGGCCACCGGAGTATGTGGCTGCTGCTGCTGCTGCTCCAGAAGCTGTTGAGCCAGCACGTTACTTCGGATCTGGGGAAGAGCCTGCTTCATGATCTACCGCTTACCTTTCCTGGCACGTGTACTATCTCGGTGCTTGCATTTCACGGGGTTCCGGGGCGGGATAAAATATTATCTTCTATAACAACTTCGCATCCGCAGCAACGTTCGTCCCTCCGGAGGCTGCTGACTTTACATGACCCCAAGCTTCTGGATAAGAGCATGCTTTGTGATCTAGGTGGTCTATCGGTCACCCGTCTGACTGTTTTGCGGAACACAAGATGCAGTACTACGATCTGAAACGGCATTGAATCAGCTCATGCGGGATGATCACACGTAAATCTCTGTATCTCCGCCATGTATCCCGTTCGCTGAGAGAAGTGAAATTCACACAGGCTTGATCCCCGCGAGATTGCTCCGCGTTCGCTCAGCGTGGTTGTCTTTGTGGTCTTTCCTTGAACCAAGAGGTGCTTCTTCCCAGCTCACCAGAAGCGTGGTTGCATGGCGTCATGCTGTCGCTAGGCCGTGTCTAGGGCCATGATGAATTACGCACGTCACCTATACACACTTCCACTTCAGAAAAAAAATAGGTTGTTAAGGATGGTAATATACTTGCCACCAAACGAATGGCACCAAGTACTAGTGCCACAAACGCGCTTATTCGAAAGACGTGACAAAACTTGGCTCCGCTCGCCTGCCGAGCAAGCGTGAGAACAGCGCTTGCATAAGCCACGATGTATAATGTCAGCTGATTTACGTGTTGGTGTGGCTCTTTCACTAAGCAGCTTCCCTCACTTGCCCCGGCGACGCGCACCTGGCTATCGTCTTTGCCCCGTCGACGTGCACCTCGTAGCTTCGACTCCCACTTCACATCGCGTTCGGTGTCTGCTGACAATCTCGCCCGTTGAAGGCGCACTTAAAGACAAATACTCATGACTATGGCTTCGTGATCGATTGTTCAAACGTTCACCACTGGGTGGTTGGCTTGGATGGGCTCGAGCATAAAAGTGGGCAGGCGAGGGGCGTCCATTCTGCATCTTGTGACTTCAACACTTTTCTGTACTCGTCTCAAGAACTCGCAGATACATACGTATCAGTTCTGGCTCAACTCAGTAACCCCAACATGATCGCCAAAGATATTGACACCACTCAAATCGCCACCGAATGGCTCGCCGGCCTCGACAAGGCCGCATCAGTTGGAGACATCGAGAAATTCACACAGCATTTCCTCGTAAACGGCTGGCTTCGAGGTGCGCCTCCGCTCTTACGCGCCTTTTCGCGAGATTGCGCTAACACCAAGCTTACCCAAACAGACGTCCTTTGCTTTTCCTGGGACTTTTGCTCGCTCGAGTCCCGCGCCTCCATCGCGTCCTATCTCGCCGAGCCTCTCGCAGGCTCCACCCGTTTTGCCACCGTCGGACTTCATGACCTCACGCTCGACACATCCAGCACCCTCGGAGGGCCCTCTACGTTCCCCATCCCCGGCGGAGACGGCGCTTTAGGGATTCAGGGAGCATTCCGCTTCTCTTTGCGCGAGCCGGACGCGCGTGGCAGGGGTTTCTTCCGCCTCGTGTCGTCACAGGAGGGATACAAGGCGCTCGCCGTCTACACATCGATGCATGAGCTCGTCGGTCACGAGGAGCCGACAGAGCGCCCTCGAGGTATTCCTCTGGATGCGATGAAGATGACGTCGTGGGAGGATGCCAGAGAGAAGGAGGTCAAGGCGATTGAGAGTGATTCCACTGTGCTTATCGGTGAGTTTCGCATTGCGGACTAGACATGCCTATCGTCGAGCTGCATCTAATCTCATGGTTTAGTTGGCGGAGGCCAGTGCGGCTTAATGGCCGCTGCGCGCTTCCGGCGCAAGGGAATCCGTGCCTTAGTCATTGAGAAGACACCCCGCGTCGGCGACGTATGGCGCAACCGGTACCCAACGCTCTCACTGCATCTCCCTGCACACTTTAGCTCCTGTACGTCCATTCTTCTTAATACGCCCAAACTGAGCTGACTGAACACGCATATATCTAGTCCCGTACCAGCCGTATCCCAAGAACTACCCCGAGTACATCGGCCGCACGCAGCTCGCCAACTTTATGGAATCCTACGCAACCCAACAGGAGCTCACCATCTGGACGTCGTCGACTGTGCAGTCCAACCCGCCCCCGACCTTTGATTCCGAGACAAAGAGCTGGACGGTGGTGGTCAACCACGCGGGTGAAAATGTCACGCTGAAGCCGAAACATCTCGTCCTGGCTATGGGCAGTGGTATGCCTCGTATCCCCAAGTTTCCGGGGCAAGAAAAGTTCAAGGGCAAGGTCTATCACTCGGACTTCCACCCAGGCGCAAAGGAGTTTAAGGGAAAGAAGGCTGTTGTTATTGGCGCTGTACGTCCCCTTTCTTCCTTCTCTCTCAAGACCCCGACACTAATCGGACACACAGGCCAACGCCTCCTCTGATATGTGCCAAGACTTTGTCTCCAACGGTGCAGCATCCGCAACGCTTGTGCAGCGCTCAGCGACGTGCCATATCTCACTCAAGACGTCCACCTCGCACGTCAAGGTCAACTACCCCGAGACGCGCGATATTGAGGACGCGGATCTGGTTGGAGACTCGCTCCCTCCGCGCCTCGTCATCCAGATGAACGGGGAAAACCTTGAAGAGATCAAGAAATCGGACGCGGAGCTCCAGCAGGGGCTGCGAGACAAGGGATTCAATCTTACCTGGACGTATAAGGGCGTCGAGGGGGGTATGGTGGTGTTCTATTATGAGAAGTTTGCCGGTAGCTCCAGTGAGTAGCCAATCTGTGCTTCCCATCCCTCTATGTCGCTCGATGGGTGGCTGACCCGGGGTGCGATGTGATAGTGCTCGACACCGGTATTGGCGACCTCATCGTCGGCGGCCACGTCAGTATCAAGCAGGGCGTTGAGCCTACCCACTTCGAGGAGGACGCGGTCGTGTTTAACGACGGCTCGAAGCTTGAGGCGGATGTTGTCGTGCTTTGGTACGTATCCCTCACGTTAAACCCAACACTTTCTTGTTACTGACCGTATTCTCGCAGCACCGGCAACCGGCCGATGACGTCCAACATCAAAGCGCTGATGGGTCCCGAGGTTGCAGCGAAGATTGGCGCCGTGTGGGGGCTTGATGGCGCTGGGGAGCTGCGCAGGGTGTGGAGACCGACTGGCCAGCAGGGCCTGTGGATTTTTGCTGGTGGGCTCAACCTCGCGCGGTACCACAGTAGGCATCTTGCGCTTCAGATCCAGGCGGAGCTGTTGGGCATCAAGGAGCCGACGCCTGGATATCCTGTCGCTTGAATTTATAACAGCGGATTGGTTAAACCTGCAGCAAATTGGACCCAGCGTCAATTGAATGTTACATCCATGTATACCAGCTGAAATGATTCATATGCTTGTCATTTTCATTCAATGCCAGTTTAACATAAGCTATAAAGTTGTGCGTCAACTTCCAGGAACTGGTGTGCCCAACAATGAATATGGATGGTCTCGCCGGCAACCTACTTGAGAAGCAGGTGGGTCATCTGTTTGCCACCTTGACTGCCATCGAGTGGGTTGCACTAGGCGCGCTTCATTCAAAGGACATGGTAGAATACAAGCAGGGATTTTGGGTGATGATGTCAATTTCTTTACAGGTTGTTGTAGTTTCGCAAACCAGCCCTCCTTATTATGTCGGAGGCTCGGAGCTTTAGCAGCCGGACGGGCTACTTTTGGCGCCGAAGACTAAGCGGCTTTAAGCTTTCCTTGCTTGCAGCGCACCTGTCATCCGGCTTTTTCCGTCGAGGCGCATCTGTCACTCGACCTTCCCCGTCGACGTGCACCTTGTAGCTGGCGGCGATGCAACCCGTTCCTGCTGATCATCAAGTGAGGTGCAAACGCTTCAGCAGACAAATATCAATGACTATGGCTTAGTGGCCGATCATTTCTCTCTGGGTTGCCGGCTCTCATGGTCTCCGGCTTAAAAAGCGGCGGGTGGGGAGCGTACATCCTCCATCCAGCTGCGCTCTCAGCCCTGGCCTGCACTCTTTTCCAAAGCTCGCGACCACATCTGCGTCAGATATAGCCTTCGCTCGACACGTTCATTCCAACATGATCACCAAGGGCGTCGACGCCAACCAGATCGCCACCGAATGGCTCGCTGGTCTTGACAAAGCTGCATCTGCTGGAGATGTCGAGCAGTTCACACAGTGCTTCCTCCCTGACGGCTGGCTACGCGGTGCGTCTCCTTCTCCACTCACCTCTTTGCATCCTCGTGGTTTTTGGTATCCCCAATACTAACACAATGCTCACTCATCACAACAGACATCCTCTGCTTCTCATGGGACTTCCGTTCTATCGAGTCCCGCACCGGCATCGCCTCCTACCTCATTGAAACCCTCGCAGGATCTACACGTCTCGCAGCCGTCGGCCTGCACGATCTCACACTCGACACCTCCAGCACCCTCAAACCCTCTGCGTTCCCCATCCCAGGCGCTGAAGGTGCATTGGGCATCCAAGGCGCGTTCCGTTTCACGCTGCGCGACCCTGCGGCACGGGGTCGGGGCTTTTTCCGCCTTGTGCCCTCACAAGAAGGATACAAGGCGCTCGCTGTGTATACGGCGATGCACGAGCTGGTTGGGCACGAGGAACCGACGGAGCGGCCGAGGGGTATTCCGCTGGACGCGACGAGGATGACGACGTGGGAAGAGGACAGGGCGGCTGAGGTTCAGGCGATCGAAGACGATCTTACGGTCCTCATTGGTGCGTCTCGCAGTGTTTACGATAGCTAGTAGACGATTCTCAGCCGTTTACTTGCAGTCGGCGGCGGCCAGTGCGGCTTGATGGCCGCTGCGCGCTTCCGACGCATGGGAATCCATGCGCTGATCATTGAAAAGACGCCTCGCGTCGGTGACGTGTGGCGAAACCGCTACCCGACGCTCTCGTTGCATATCCCTGCGCATCCCAGCTCGTGTATGCCCATCCTTCTCTTCATCGACGTCCCGAGCAGCTGACTGTATGCGCATACACCCAGTCCTTTACCAGTCCTACCCCAAGAACTTTCCCGAGTATATCGGCCGCACGAAGCTCGCCGATTTTATGGAGTCCTACGCAATTCAGCAGGAGATCACCATCTGGACGTCTTCAATCATACAGTCCAACACTGTCCCTGTCTTTGACCCCGAGATGAAGCGCTGGACCGTGGTGGTCAATCGCGCGGGTAATAATGTCACGTTGAACCCGAAGCACCTCATCCTGGCCATGGGTAGTGGCAAGCCGCATATCATCCGGCTCCCCGGCCAGGAGAAGTTCAAGGGTGAAGTATATCATTCCGACTTCCACCTGGGCGCAAAGAAGTACAGAGGAAAGAAGGCTGTAGTCATTGGCGCTGTACGTCTTCCTTCAATAATCTGCCCCGAGGTCTACAGGCTAATTGAGCTGAACCATAGGGCAACGCCTGTGCCGACATGTGTCAAGACTTCGTCTCCAATGGTGCAGCGTCTACGACGCTCGTGCAGCGCTCCGCAACGTGTCTCACCTCACTCAAGACGTCTACTGCACAGATAACGGGAAACTACCCTGAGGGATGCGACCTCGTTGACGCAGACCTGTTCGCGAACTCGCTTCCGCCACGTCTCGCCGTCAAATTGAGCGCGGCGCGCATCGGCGAAGTCAAGAAGGCGGACGCGGAGCTGCATCAGGGTCTGCGGGACAAGGGATTCGAGCTGACGTGGAAACACAAGGGCGTCGAGGCGGGTACCCTCCTCTTCATATATGAGAAGTTTGCTGGGAGCACGTGTGAGTTCTTGTACCTTTGCTTTTATTCTTATACGTACTAAGGGGACTAACCACGCGCTAGTACTTGACACCGGTATCGGCAATCTTATTGTTGATGGACATGTCAGCGTTAAACAGGGCGTCGAACCCTCGCACTTTGAGGAGAATGCCATCGTGTTCAACGACGGGTCCAAGCTAGATGCAGACGTCGTCGTGCTCTGGTATGTGTTCCCTTCCATTGGCTTACATATTCGATTTGTCGCCGTGTTGAACGCTCCCTCCGCGTTGCAGCACCGGCAACCAGCCGATCATGTCGAACATCGAAGCACTGATGGGCCCCGAGATTTCTGCCAAGATCGGCGCTGTATGGGGGCTTGACGGTGCAGGAGAGCTGCGCAGGGCATGGAGACCGACGGGCCAACAGGGCTTGTGGATTTTTCCTGGTGGGTTCGGGCACGCGCGATACTATTGCCGTTTTCTCGCGCTGCAGATCCAGGCGGAACTGTTGGGCGTCAAGGAACCGACGCCTGGGTATCCCGTCGCGTGAACTCTTGGGATTGTGGGGTATGCGCCTGGGACTGGTGGTCGACGCAGAACGTTATACCTGGACCGAGGCTGACAGGCGTCACTTGTAACCATGTATACCTGCTGATTCAATTCATTTCCTCGTCACTTTCTTAGAACTAGCTTCACAAGGAGTTAGCAAGGCTCTAGGTTTCAGGGCAATCCCCACTGATTGATTATCTGCCTGCAATAGTTGACTGGTCCCGTTCATGAACGCATCACCTCCCCGGTTCTTTGAGAAGTACTGCTAATCTCTTACATACTTGACCACGTTGAAAAGACGCATTGGCAGGGCCAGGCCTGCGTGCGACGGTTGCATGTAGTCGAACAGCTGTGGCGTCACAATTAGCACTCCCCGGGTTCCCCGTATATCTCTGGCCTGTCAACTCACTACAAATATACGCGTGGTCGCTGCCAAATTTATGTCAGGGCGTGCTGAAACGATCGCGTCTGTCTAAAAGAGCCATCATCCGACTGGCCGGGAGTCATGTGGGTGCAGAAGGTGCAGATGCCGACGGCGCCGAAGGGTAAAAGCTGTGGTCTATAATTAGGTGTAGACTATTTATAGTCTGCCACACATATTTTTGCATTGGTTGTTGCTCTCAGGCTAGTGTCATCATCGATCCCCGACTGCCACCCCCGCGAACAGGCAGCTGCGCACCATGTCCTTGTCCCTCCTTCCACTCTATATCATCCTCCCTTAGACGATACCCGTCCTTACTCTCTATCCTCATCGAATCGGACATGAGTAACGGGGTAGGTCATCTTCCCTGCTCATCGTGCCGCGTATCCGTATCTAACAGACTTTGCCAATAGCCTACCATATACGCTGCAGGCATCATCGTTATACTAGTATGCATCATTGCCTTCTTGGCCCTTCGGTACGATAGTCAGCATGCCTGTGCATATCGGCTCTTTGCAACGATAGCAGCTCACGTCCCTCACTCATCCGCAGAACTATTCTCATTCGACAACGACAGCGTCAATTGGCAGACGCCGAGAACCGCGTCCCGAACATCGAGGGTTTGACACCCATTGTCGCACCAGACTGCCCTATGGTCATAACACGACCGATACCATCACCACCGCGAACAACCCTTTCTCGAGATACACTACCCGAACCCGTCCTGCATGCAGCCGACCTCGACGCAGGAGGCCGTCGTTTAGGCGTCCAAAGTCCAACTGCTGCCCAGCAGCCTATAGCGAGCACAGACATGCTCCCGCCGTACGACGGCATCGGGGCGCCTCCAAAGTACTCCGCATGACGCTTTTGGACCTGTGCTGCTGATTCATCGCTTGTTTTACCCTACACTTACCATGAATACCTGTACGGACACTCATCTCGTACCGTCCGATCCAATCCAGTCCATGTACGTCCCGTAATCCGCTGCCCGTCCTCTCGCAAATTTGTAATATTGACATCTCGCAATTTGATCGCTCTCGAAAGATATATGCGCTGCTAGAAATAGGACAGATAACGTCAATTTTAGCTCCTGGCTAAGAATAGCCTAACATGTCCGTGGCGGCACTGTGGACCTAGTGATTCTGAGTCGCCGCAGGCCCAGGATAGAGCACGACGACCAGATTTATCGACCAATCGAATGTATGCCAACCGAGGACTTGGGCCGTACACTCACTCTCTTTCCTGCTCCCTACGATGCCTACACCCGCACGCTTCGTTCGAGTTCGCGCACCCAGGGCTTGGAGCACCTTCTGTATACCCAGAATCCGACTTGTGCAATTTAAAAGCGGGGATTCACAAGTCTGCTTCCTATCATTTTTTCATACGTCATGACCTTCTCGCAACTGCAATCTTCAGGCAGGCAGTCACAAAGGGTCGAAATCAGAACGATCAGGACGCCGACCTTCTGTGCGATGCAATTTCGGTGATAAGCAACGTTCTTGGGAATTTACTGGGAGATACGTGGACTTCGAGAAGCAGGAAACGAAGGAAAAGACGTACTTATTAGCGCTTTCCCCAGCTCGCTGTTTAAACCCCGAGCTCTCCGGGAAATACTGTACGTTCGTACGTAGGCATGGGCATTTGATTTCCTATGAGGTCATGGCTATGTGCTACAAGATTGTGTAAAACCTAACCTTCATTGTATGCACTCATGTAAGGTACGGGCCTCGGGCCGCGGTGATAGAACAGCAGTCAAACAAGGCGGTGGAGGGAAGCCGTTCTTGGAAAAGACTTCCGACGAGTGCGGGAGCAAGAGTGGCACTATCTATGGGCGGATCCGTGGGGATGGCTCCGGAAACTAACCCCGACCTAGCGACAATGTGCTTGTTGCTTTCCAGCGAAAGCTCCGTGCGAGTATGCGCAAGAGTGAGTTCTCTGGTTATAAGCGAATTACTAGGCTCAAAGGGGAGAAATTCGTAGTAGAGAGCGCCATAAATGTCGGCCACTACATACACCCAACCCGTATTGGAATCAGCAAGCCTTGCATGACATCGCAGAGACAGACTCTTCAATATTCTACTAAAAATGTCAATGTTGTTTATTCTGGCTTTGTGAATTAGCAGTAGGCCGCTGACGTTCTCTCACCATGATGCGAAGTGTTTATCCTCGTGCAAATGTATGAGCCTGTACAAGGAGCTAACTTCAATGTGGGGAATGCGGTAGTGACCTTCTCTTACTGCGGAACGTGTGAGACTTCCTATTTCAAAGCTACCAGCGATTAGTTGACTTTTCTGTGTCAGTCTAAACACTCGCATGCACGGTGACTTGCATTGAAGGCTTAAGCGCTAAAAGCACATGGCGTGGCGGGCGTGGATGCGTGGGAAATATATTCCTAAACGCGCGCGCCCATAACATTTCGCGCGCTCGGATTTGTAGGTTTGACTCCAGCTTGGCTCATTCGCCCTTCGAGGCTTCGGGGTGCAGTTGCGATGGTTGCCGAACATCCTGCGCTATCCATCGTATCTGCTTCCCCCTCTCTCGCCCGCACCAGCTCTGTGAGCTGTGTTGTTGATTCAGTAACCCATGATCGTGTGGCAAAGACAACAGTCTAACAAGTTGAGCTAGATGCAAACGAGGCGGCCACAGGGCTATTCTTCTCATATCTTTCAATGTCCGCATTGAAAGGTGCTCAACAAGGGTAGTCTCAGCTTCCATAGAGAGGCTTTTCGCTGGTACTGCACCGGAAAGTATCACTCGTTCGCTTATGCTTCATTTCATCCAGAATGCGTATTTACGTCACGCGCATGCTTGGCTTCACACTTCGACCTTACTTCCCGTCACATACCCTCCTTCCAGCTTTTAACGCGCATATGGAGACTTCAATCAACTCACTTCCATACCCGCTCCTCGATCCCGCACCGATCGTTGCTCCTGCTGCGGCCGGAACAGTCATGTCGGCGTTGTTACTTGGTTGCACCCTCCTACACGCGTACGTGTCCTTCTGTCGGGTTCGTAAAGGTCCGCACCTCTTCACGGAAAATCTTTTGAAAACGTTTATATTATTCACAACCTGATCACATAACCTGTTCCCCGTCTTCGGAACACTAGAGCTCGGTCACAGAGTTTACGCATCGAACATGCCAAGGACAGCCAATGTGACGATGTACGTCGATCTGTAGAGGTGTGTCTCGCCTTCGGCCGATGCTGTGGTTGTTGTCGACGTGCATTTTCACGCATATATTCTTCCAAGTGTGTATGAACCATATTGGCTCAAACGCTTGCTTATGCCTACGCCAATGGTTCGTGTCTCCTTTATGTCTTTTGCTTCACCTGCATCGTCAAGCACAGCTTCGCTTTCAACGCCTTCGGCCGCTCCATCAAGGTGAGCCTTATTCACCAGAACGTTTATCTTATTATATTCTCATTTAACGTCAATCCAAGTCGTTATCAGCGAGAGAAGTGGGGGAGCCGATGCGAACCATTGGGACAATACTGAGACAGAGGACCAGGCCAATATTTACGCCATGTGCTTGATGTAACTGTCCAGTGGAATCATTATGGTTGTGTGGCCTCATGCGATATCGACGCAGGCACCCTTTTATCAAGTTACCGACATACACACCAAGTCACAGGCCCAGTGAATAGCTGGAAGAGTAATTGATGGATAACATCCTCAGCATGTAGGCGAGAGGCGCATGATTCTGACTTTTCAGAGTCTGCTCACATAACCCAGCAGCATAGGGTCTAATTGGGACCTAATTACCGAAATTTCACGTCAAAAAATGTAAGACCTGCGTAGTATCGATCCATAAAGCATAACTTGTCGAGCATACAAATTTGGCAGTTTGGGTAATGTTACATTAGTCCACTTTGGCACAATTACACACCAAAGTAAGTGGACACAGTAGTCATCAATGTCTCGCTTCCGTAGTAGCAGGAGTTCAAAGTTGTCTCCCGCATGCCGAGAATAAGATAACTGATAGCCATGGGAACGAGAGTGAACCAGAATCCGCCTATGACAGGCTCGACCTCAGGTTTAGTCAACGTGAGCATCAAACCAAGGAATACTGTCAGAAAGATACTGCAAAGCTTAGTTAGTTACATCGCATATTCTTGAGGCATTAGCCTTACGTCAGGTAAAACACCGATGCCCCTTGTACAATGGTTTTTAACAAGGCCGCACCGCTCCATGCCCTATCAACTGCCTTCCAGTGATAGTGGACCGTTTTCGCGGTAAATAACATCAAAATTACAAAGTCAATGACCATGATAGATATGCTGTCGCGTAGAAGCGTCAGAACAGTGATAACTGCAAACCTCGGCTGACATCTTACCTGGACAGGTATGGGAATCCACGATACAGGTTGTATGAACACAACCCAAGTTCCGGAGGCAAAACTATGGTAGCGACATTATCATTGACGATCGAAGGGAGCAGGGCTACAATCAATCACTCACTGGACTTTGGGCTGAGCACTAAGTTAGCGAGTAATGATCCTGCATAAATGCCACCACATATAAAGAATAAGATTGAAACCGGGATGGTGACCGATTTTCCTCATGAACGAAGCGGTGCATTAGTAAATCTGAAGACCTAGGATATCATAGCTTACTGAACAGAAACACCGCGAAGAGATGATATAAGAGGATTACTAAGGGACGACCGACCACCTTTTAATCTCGATTGAACTAAGGTAGGACTTTCTGACCTTCTGCACTGATCCACGCAATCAATTCTGTCATTTTTCTCAGTTAAATTTCCCGGTTCGCAGTTTGTGGCTGAACTCCTACCTGTTATTTGAGCCACTACCTGCGCTGAGAAGCCTATGGTCGCATCTCATCAGTAAACTTCCTGTTAATTAAGGTTGATTGCAAAGACACCTACACCTGCAAACACGTAGCAAGCAACACGATTAGCACATTGGTAACGTCAACGTGACCGCAGCAGGAGTACCAATTCTGTGTCTCTGGGTACTTTAAAGTGCCTGTCAATCACAGTTAACTATATCATTGAATGGAATAGGGCGAAGGTTTTACAGTAAAGCCACCATGCACCGCCGGGTATGGCAAAGTACCGATTCTTTGTTTTTCTTTCTCGTATCAACTAATTCCCGAAATATGATTGACAGGGACAAAGTATGCACGAAAAGAAAGAAAGCTTTCGGCAGTTTCATCGGTGTTCTCTATACGTAGTATCAGCGTTGTATGGACGTCTAAAACGCAGAAAGGACAGTACCCATATTTCTACCTGTTCAAGAAATCGACGTAAGCCCACAGCTGACAGCATCCGCTTCATGAGCTCACCTCTTGTGGGAGTGTCAGTACTGGAAGAAAGCGTCCGCCACAAAAAGTCAGCAGAAGCGGCTATGACACTGCGACCGACACTCACCAAAGTGCCAGAGGTAAAGTGTCAGCAAAGCAACTATATACGCGGAGTCAATGAGGCGTCCAATTTCACGATAGCTGCGAGGAGTGGCAACGCACTGACTGAATACTGAAGTGCTCTGAAGTCTTGGAAAAAGCCCACAATCGCGGCGTCGCCCTCGGAAGTTGAGGCATAGCTACTTTCGTTGACATAGAGAAACATAGGGTAACAGATCAGTGATAGACGGAAGGCAAGGGTAGATAACGGAGACTGCAAAGGAAGGTGGCGTTCGCAACGCGCTTTTAAGACTCACTAGCACCCTTCTGGGCGTAGGACATTTCAAGCACATCCAGGCTGTGCCAATTGTGTCGCAAGCACATGTTTTTGTCCCTCATCAGATATCTTCATATAGCACATGGAGCCTCGGGATTTGGTGGGACTTGCGTACTAAGAATACTCGTCGTACATACCAACCCCTCTGAGTATGGCATCAGTGTTTCCTTGTAAGGTATCCACTTCGTGAAATCGCTGGCGTAAGCTACTACCAACGTTGGGTCAGCTTGCTACTGCTATAAGTCTTTTTTTTCGCGGTTTTCATTCAGCGTGAAGATAATTTAAAGTAGAAATCCCTGGCATAAAGTAGCCCTCAATGATGTTCTTTCGTGAAATGGGCTACCTGTGCCGGTAAAACCTCTCAAGACATCAATTTTGGACAGTAAGTATCTCATACATCTGTCAGAGGACTACCCCATGTGATGGGCGTGAGAATGGATCAAATTACTGGCCATAGTAAGCTAATATGGAAGTGACAGCATTATTCCTAAATCTGCAACGAAGTACCCTATGACTTGCTGGCTTTCCTTTGAGTCGGTAACGGCTAGCAGCACAAGAAAAAAGAGATATCAATAATGTAAGAATTCATGTTGATGTTATTTCCTTGCTTTCCTACTTCAAACGGAATCAGACTGTCTCACATCGTATATTTGGTGGTGATGATAGTGTGCTATTTCAACGTTGCGCTTGCAGCCTCGCCGCAGCGATGAGATAGTCAAATCAGTATCAATGCTACCTTGGGCAGGATTTTGAATTCCGAACTGCGTCGGCGTATTTTCAGTTTACCGAATAGTGATGTTTGGACACCCTGACTAAGGGTGCGAAATAGCGGAAGCAGAAGCTGTTCTAGAGTAGCTGAATAGGCTGGAGATATGTAGGTACTTGTTTGACGGACGTTGATAATCAATAGCTACAGGTTTTTGCTCTGAAGTTTCATCACCGTCGATGCGGGGTTGCTCATGTGCCATGCAGTCGCGAATAACACGCCCACACCCTCCCCGGGGGGGCACTTGGAAAGTATGTAGTAAAACTCATGACCAAAATGTCTTATTCTACAGGTGGCGCGATACAGCTGGGTGCCATAAGCTAGGAAAGAAGCGACGGATTGAAGTTCTCTTTATATTGCGACAGTTTGTCTTTGGACTTCTGTTGCTATGTACGTATAGCCATGAGGTATTCGAAGAGACCCGTGTCAGTCCTTGAGAAGGCCGAGGATGTACGAAGGAGCAGGCAACTATAAATAGTACGTGCTCATGACCGTCTACAGCATGGGGACAGTTCTCTGATTATTATTATTTTGCATATAGATTTAGGAAGAGTTTTAGTGAAGAGCTACGAGTCAACCAGTGATGCGTCATTGTAATTGTGCCCCGAGCGATTCACTGGAAGGGGACAGCGACTCTTCCTCTAGGAGATCAGCGGAATTGGGAAGGTATCCAGCTGAGACAGCGTGTGAAGGGAGCCGAAGAAAGATGTCGTCGGGGTTCCGGAAAGATGCGTCTAGCCGTGGGTACGTCTGACGAAGGCCGTGCAGCTCAAGCGCCCAAAACGGGGGGCATGTATGGTACCGAAGGCGTACTTCCATGCTTTACCACTGTGAACTCCTTGTCTTCTCCTCGTCTCAACTATACTATGAGCCTCGAACTCGCCATCGATGGCGCCCTAAAGACTCTTTCTTGGGTATCTGAAGAGCCATACCGTGTGGCGGGCATTGCAGGGTTGACCCTTGCGTTCAGCTATGTACTCACGCGACCTCGCGGCCCAGATCCTGTATGTAGCATCCAGCTCTTCTGCTTACTTTGTCGCCTGATATTTTCGTAAATCTACTTAGCTTTCTCCCATACCCATCGTGGGCCCGAGCTCTTACCTGGGATCTCTCTCATATGCTCTCAAGCACGCTTTGCGCCTGCAGCCAGCTATACTAGAGGGCTACCTCAAGTATGGCGGGCGTCCCTTTCGAATTCCAACTGTGTCTGGGTGGCAGATTATCCTGTCCAGCCCGGAGCTGCTGAAAGAAGTGGGGCGCACGTCGGAGGATGTGCTCAGCTTTGCTGAATGGGCAAATTCGGTACGCTGTCGACCTTTTCGGAACACTGAGCAATGGCAACGATTATAACCCTTTATTCTAGTCGTTCCAGACCAAATACACGCTTGCGCACGGCCCACACAACACACAGCCTCACATTCCCGTCATCCAGAACCGTCTCACTCGTAACCTGGTGCGCCTCTTCCCAGACATACGGGACGAGGTCGTAGCTGCTTTCGATGAAACGCTCATGCTACATAACAATGGTATGTCGGGCTAAGTTACTGCACGATATATTGACGAATGTGAACCCGACGGTATCCAAGAATGGAAAGCCATCCCTGCACATCGTATGGCTCTGAACGTCTCCGCGCGTACCATCAATCGCATTTTTGTGGGGCTTCCATATTGTACGTCCACAGTTCCACATCGCCCCTTCGCAGTGTAACAGTATTCATCCACTATGCAAAGGTCGTAATCCTGAATATGTCGACCTCTGCATTCGGTTTACGACTGACGTTGCCAAGGCTGCGATAGTCCTCAAGGTCACCCCCAAGATTCTAAGACCGTTCGTTTGGCTTATCTTGGCTATTTAATTCCTCATTTGATTGACACTGTTTTACTAGAATCGTCGCCCAATATTTCACGAAAGCAAATAAAAATATAGAGCATATGCACACACTACTTGGGCCCATGATAACTGAACGTCTTCGGCTGGAAGCGGAGCTAGGGGACGAGTGGATGGAGAAGCCAGTAAGCAACTTCATCTCTGCGACGTCTTTCTGTACATTGTACACAAGCTAACAAGTATAAATTGGCATCATAGAATGACCTTCTTTCGTGGCTCATGGACGAAGTGCCCGCTGCTGAACGCACGCCGTACGAGCTTGGACGCTTGATATTGATTATAAACTTTGCTGCCATTCACGTATGTACCCGTATGCCCGCTGCGTCGCAGCCGCTGACGTTTTCACCGTATTATCTTGCAGTCCAGTGCGAACGTATGTGGCCCTTAGCTGTCGCGTAAACGTGCATTCGTCATAAAATAACCTTATGACAGACCCTTTCCCAAGCCCTTTTCAACCTTGCGACATATCCAATTTATGTGTCACAACTTAGAGAGGAGGTAACCCGTGTGGTCAATGCCGAAGGTTGGAGTAAGACCGCACTCGGCAAGATGGTTCGGCTGGAAAGCTTCCTTGCTGAGACCATGCGCGTGGACGGAATGTTCCTCTGTTCGTATCAGACCGTCCGGAAACCGATCAGGTTTGCTGAACATATTGAATTATATATAGTATCTATGCAGCGCAAGGCCATGCGCGACGTCACTCTCTCGGATGGGACCTTTATCCCCAAAGGCGCATATCCTGCCGTCGCGACGCATGTGCGTCATGTGAACACCGCAATTTACGGAGAGGACGCAGAAACCTTCAATCCATGGCGTTTCCTAACAACGAAAGACGGTGTCATAGACTCGCTAGGAGACAATGAAGACGAGGATACTGAAGACCAGAGGACAGTAAGAAATAAGGCTGTGACTCCCAGTGAGGACTGGCTTGTGTTTGGGTACGGAAGACATGCATGGTGCGTCCGTATGCTTACTACACTCTATCACTCTCATCGTCAAACTATACCCGCAGTCCGGGACGTTTCTTTGTGGTGAACGAACTTAAAGCGATGCTGGCGCATGTTTTGCTGAGCTATGACATCAAGCTCACGGATGATGCGCAAGGCAACCGTCCCGCCAACCTTGAATTTGGGCACAACAGAGTGGCAAACCAGCGTGCAAAGGTCATGATAAGGAGGCGTGCGGATTAGCTCGTACTGTCAACATGGGAGTGTTTGTTGTGTAAATAGAGTAACCTTTGGTATCTTTGCACGGTTTGATTGTAGAATCGAAGGTCTATATACAGCGGGAATAGCCCGATAAGTTCTCGGGACTTATGGTGGAAATATTGAAGACGTATTTTAACTTTGTTTTGCAGGAAAAGCGAGACTTATTTGGTACTTAGCGGGGAGATATTCTGATCAAAATATCTTTTATAACCAAATTGGCCGTGTCAAGTGTAAATCGCCAAACTTTATTCAAAATGCGTCCCTGGTAAGTTCCAAAATAAGTCTCGCTGTCCTGGCAAAATTTTATTAAACTGCATCCACAATACTTCCACAATAAATTCTGAGAACTTATTGGGCTACTCCCCCTGTGTATAGACCACTATGAACGACCCTGTATGGTGCACTCAGGGGCACTTCCGCCTAATTTAGCTGAGATGCTTAGTCATTCCCCGGGTGCTTTACGTTTGCCTCCGCGTCGGCTCTCGGAAGGCGTGAAAACGCTCAACTCCCTTCAGCTTCAACGATGCGCGGAACGTCGATTCTTAGGTCAGGACGGTCGGCATGGAAAGGTGAGTAGACATCCAACGTCTAACAACTTGGGTATATGGCTGGCTAACGCGTGGCCTGTAGGACCTTACTTCGTCGCGTTTCCTAACCTACGGGACGCGCTGCAGAACAACACGGAGATCAAGACGGACGCGCGGGCGTGCACTATTCTTCCCAACTTTGTCGGGTGCGTCGACTAGTCCTCTCCTTTGGCTGTTTCACGGTAGCCTCTAACCTCTACGTTTGCAGGATACGCTTCCTCGTGCACAATGGGAAACAGCACCAGCCGGTGACGGTGACGCAGGACATGGTGGGGCACAAGCTGGGGGAGTTTGCGCATACGAAGAAGCCGTTCAAGTACAAGTGCGTCCTTGTTGTTCTCTTTTTATCTATCAGTGTTGACTCACCGTGTTTTCCTACCTAGGCAGACAAAGAACCGGTAGTCTTGTGCTACATATTATAGACGTGTCCTACCTCTCCCTATCCCATGCTAATCCTAATCGACTTGCTTTCACTATGCTGTTCTTCCTGGGGCATCTCTACGATGCGTTTGAGGATGTATAAACGAATGTAGCTGACACGGGTGTCTCTACGAACTACAAGCCTGCCATCCGGTTCGCTGGCCCCGGTTTTACCGAGGCCTTTGGCGTGGACCACCCTTCGATGACATTGTCTTCTGACCTCGTCACCCCCATGAATGAGAGACGGCGACGCAACATACGATTGGCCCACTGGTACCGTGCCATGATTGGCTGTTTCGGTGCCTTCTAACACACTGATGTACCTGTGGCGATCATTCATAAGTTGACAGTGGCCTATGTCCAATGATTGGCTCCGTTCATATCAGTGGTTCTGACAAGTTCTGACGTCCCTCAGCGCCTTTTCCCTTGTCTACGAGAACGTCAAGAAGTACAGAAGATAGGAGGTGCGCAGCAGTTGTCAGGTTCGCTGCAGATACGTGGAGCGATAGTGGTCGCTTCTGCACGTCTTGTGAGAGCGGTGCGGCCAATGAGGACGTATTTTTGAGGCTTTGCCGGGGCTGTAGCAACCGGCGGTCGCGGCTGCCTGATTCCCACGGCCCGGGCTTGTGTTCTGACTGGACCAATGCCGACATAATTATGCCCTTGGAGACATGGTGCATGAGAAGAGAAGATGTGAATGGGACGAAATGAAAAGAACATAGCGGGATGTGCGCGTAAAAGAGATGTTCCTTGTTCCTTGAAGCGAGTGTTACCGTGGTGATAGTGAGCGGATAGATCCGAGGTGGGTGGCGCGGATGAAGGGGAAGGGGAAGTGACAGGTTGCAATTGGCAGAACAAGACTCGCTCACTCCTCCATTCGTCAGCAGACACATCCCTCTCCCTCTCTGCCATCCGTCTCGCTCCTCCTCATCGTCAGCGACGACGAGCGCATATCGGCACTTGCCAGCACACTCCCGGTAGACACACTCCTGGCACCTGACCCATCGCCATGGCATTCAATTCTGTCTCTGCATCCTCCTTCGCCCCCTCCCGGCCAGCACCCCAGGCCCCTCTCAGAAACGCCCTTGGCACCAGCGGCTACAATGCTGCCTTCTCATCTGGGTCGTCTTACGCACCCGACTACACCGGCATCGGTGGATCACCCAATCGCCAGTCAGAGGCATTCAACGGCGCCCAGGTCGTCAGAAGCGGGCATGTCAGCTTGAAGGAGGAGGGGTTTGCCAGCTGGCTCTGGACCCGCAAATGGATCATCCTCAAGGAGCAGACTCTGGCCATACACAAGACAGAGGTGAGTCACTTCCTCGCAGCCTGTCAATGCCTGTTCGGGATCGATCTTTGCCGATGCTTACCCACACCGTCCTCCCGTTTCTAGACGGCACCATCGCAGAGCATCATTCAGCTCAAAGACATTACCAACATCGAGCGCGTCGATCTCAAGCCGTACTGTTTGCTTCTTGAAACCAAGGACAAGCGCTACTGGCTCTCCCTCAGGAGCGACGAGGAGGTCTACGGATGGCAGGACGATATTTACTCCCGCTCTCCCCTCATGGGAGTATCCAATCCCACCAACTTCGTACACAAAGTCCACGTCGGCTTCGATCCCGTCACCGGCGCATTCACCGTATGTCTCCACATCATGCTTTCGTAATGAGTGTGCCCGCTAATGACCGCGGGCGACAACAGGGTATGCCCGACCAATGGAGCAAGCTACTCAACAAGTCTGCCATCACGCACGAAGACTACGCCAAGGACCCGCAAGCCGTGCTCGATGTCCTCGAATTCTACACGGACCACCAGAAGCGTGAGCAGATGGAGGAACTCGGTCTCGCCCCCATCTCCTCGCGCGGCCCTGGCGGCTCCAACACCCTCTCGCCCTACTCCGCCTCCACCCTCGATCCCTCCGCATCGCAGCGCACCGTTCTCGGCGGCATCGGTATGAGCTCTGGCGCCGGTGTCGGTGCCGCGCCTTCGCCGCTCGACGGCCGTCCAGGCGCCATGAAGCGGCAGGAGAGCGCGCCCGAATCGTCGACCCAGAACGGCGGGCTCTCGGGAACTGCGCTCGCCGCCGCCCGCGCCGCTGAGCTCGTCAATGGTTCGCACTCGCAGCACGCGGCCACCCTCGGCGGTGGCTCGCGTCCTCCCGTCCCGCAGGCGCTGCAGGCATCCGCATCGACGGGCGCGCTGCAGGCGGGCAGACCAGCGCCGCCGCGGCCACTGCTCACGGCTACGAGGCCCGCGCCGTCGGCGCCGAAGACGATGGGCGAGGGCACGCCTTCGGGCGACGAGCTCCGCGCGAGGACCAAAGCGCCTGGGGAAGGACAGCCCAGGCCGTCCCTCGACAAGGGCCCGGGTGCACCGGGATTCTCGGCGAAAGAGAGGGAGCAACGCGACCGCGAACGCGAGCAGCGGGAGCGGGAGCGGGAAAAGGCCAAGGAACGGGCATACGCGCGGGAGAAGGAGCGGGAGCGGGAACGCGCTACCGACCGCGAGAGGCAAGACCGTGCAGAGGCGGACCAAGGGGAGGCGGCGTCGCCCCCGCGGCCGCATATTACGCCCGCCAAGTCGTCCCCCGCGACGGCGCTGCCCGCTTCACAGCCGGTGGGCGGTGCCGCGGGCGCGATGGTGGGGCCGCCGCCCGTGAAGCCGCTGCAGCCGACGAAGAAGAAAGAGCCGTCGCCGCCGCCCGTGACTGTTACCGCGCCGCCTGACGAGAAGGAGGGAGGGGGGATAGCGGATGCGGCTGCGAAGCTGGAGAAGGTGGATAAGCCGAAGGAGAAGCGGATCAGTACGATGTCGGAGGCGCAGTTGATGGATAAGCTGAGGAGCGTGGTGTCGCAGGATGATCCCAAGCAGATGTATACGAAGATCAAGAAGGTCGGCCAGGGGTGCGTTTTTTCGTCATTTTTCATCGCTACCCCACGCTCTGCATTCCCCTGCATTCAACTCCCATCCCTCAAACGCGTGGCTAACGTGTGCCCCGCATATACAGTGCCTCTGGCCACGTCTACGTCGCCAAAGTCAACGGCTCGACCACGTCGCGCAAGGTGGCGATCAAAGAGATGGACCTGGCGCACCAGCCGCGCAAGGAGCTGATCGTGAACGAGATCATCGTGATGCGCGAGTCGCAGCACCCGAACATTGTCAACTTCCTGGAAGCTTATCTTGTGAAGGGCTCAGATCTCTGGGTCGTGATGGAGTTTATGGAGGGTGGTGCGCTTACGGATATTATTGAGAATAATTCGCTGGAGGAGGATCAGATTTCGAGTATTTGTTTTGAGGTGCGTCTTTTTTTTTTTGCGGTTTCGTGTTGTGGCTGGGGGGTTGACCGGACGTGGATAGACATGCAAGGGTCTGTGCCATTTGCATAGCCAGTCGATCATCCATCGCGATATCAAGTCGGATAATGTTCTTCTCGATGCAAATGGGTCTGTCAAAATCAGTACGTACCCCAGCCTCTCGCCAGCCTCCCAATTCCATGCTAACCACATATATCATTCACACAGCCGACTTCGGCTTCTGCGCCAAGCTTACCGACCAGAAATCGAAGCGCGCGACGATGGTCGGCACGCCCTATTGGATGGCGCCCGAGGTCGTCAAGCAGAAAGAGTACGGCGCTAAGGTGGACGTGTGGTCGCTCGGCATCATGGCGATCGAGATGATTGAGAACGAGCCGCCGTACCTCGACGAGGAGCCGCTCAAGGCGCTCTATCTGATCGCTACGAACGGGACGCCGACGCTGAAGAAGCCCGAGGCGCTGTCGCAGGAGCTTAAGAGCTTCTTGAGCGTGTGTTTGTGTGTGGATGTGAGGAGCCGGGCGACGAGCAATGAGCTGTTGCAGGTGCGTTCCTCACGTGTCTTTTTTGTTTTGGGCGGTGCTGATTCGTGCGGTCTCGTTCCATAGCACAAGTTCATGAAGAAGGCGTGTGCGCCTGCGGGTCTTGCGCCGCTGCTCAGGTTCCGGACCAAGGGCCAAAGCTCGTAATGAGCATCCGGGTTGAGGACCCTCCTCCACTTTCTCACTGTCTGATGCACTCGTCCACCCTCCCGCTACGTACCGATTCGTGTTATGCGGACTTGAACATTCGATGTTCCGATTCCCCAGCCACATCCGCTCTCACACCGTCGGCTCCCCCATTCTACATTGCTCGCTGCTCCCTCGTCCGTCCCTTTCCTTCATGTCGATGTGGATATGTGGATATACGCAACCCGTCCCCGCAGAGTCGTCCCCCTTTTAGTCGCCATTTTCTCTTTCCTTCCTTGTGTCTGTATATAGCTTTAGCTTCACTTTTTTGCGCGTTTCCGTCATCGTTTCTTCTTACTTTCTATTACTGCGCTCTCCGTTTTTTTTCTTGATGATCAGCTGACTCTGTTTATGCGTAATTCTCAATGGATATATGTTGTAGGTTTCATTCTTTTCATTATCTTTTCTCATGTGCGAGCGGAAGGATTCGACATCGAGGTCTGGTCTATGTTGGTCAGATATCGTTATGCGCCACCGCTTTCCGCGATCACGGCCACGCCGCTTCACGATGTATGAGTTTCTGATTTTATTAGGTAACATCGGTAAGCTCGGGTGTATGTCTATTTCCCTGGTGTCGTAAACCTGTTGACACCACGGGCAAACTGCCATTTCTCGCCGGAGAAAAAAGAGAGAAAAGGCATGTAGGCGAAAACCTTTTTCGCTGAGTTTTCACCGCGAGAAAAGTCAAAGGAAAGATTACCATTGGGCCCGAGAGAGCGCCTTTTCTGGGTGAGAAAAGGATAAATGTCTACTTATGGCTGCCTAATTTGGTAATTTGGCCGACTCTGGGGAATTGTTATCCTTTTCTCGCCCGGAAAAGGCGCTCTCTCGGGTGCAATGGTAATCTTTCCTTTGGCCTTTCTTACGGTGAAAACTCAGCGAAAGAGGTTTTCACCTACACCCTTTTCTCTCTTTTTTCTCCAGCAAAAAATAGCAGTATGCCCGTGGTGTGAGTGCCTCGCCATTTTCATCGGGCTAATGTCTCAAAATGTATCTCTTGATGCGAAGACTGACATCGTGCACCAATATACTCTGATGATCCCCAGTGGAAACGTGCTGTGCTCAGATGGGTGGGAATCCGGGCGGATTGGTGAATCGAAGCATATCTCGTGGTGCTTCTTTGATGCACCGATACACACCAATGCGAACCGATGGCTGGACTGTTCACCGATTTTTTGGTGTGAATTCATGACGCCCATTGGCTCGGATCCGGGTACATTGGTTCGTATCGGTGCACACATTCACGAGTACGTGAACTCAATTTGAATAGCTAATTGCCATAATAGAATACGACTCAACCTGGTTTATTCCATCCATGGCGAAAATTCCAAAGCAGCTTGATACTATATATTAAGGGCTACTAAATATACATGCTGGCTATCTTTACAAATAATGAGCAGTGATATTAGCCGGATACGCTCGATCGCGAGCATGTTGATGGAATGAATCACGATGTGCGATGGTAGAGGTAGCAAGCACGTACCACATAGAGGACAAGCTTTGTGAAGTTGCTGAGCAAAGGCGAGGTAAACTGGATTGCAGGAATCGACCCACCTGAATGCTCGATCCCTTCCTACTCGTGAACTCGACAATCAGAAGTAATTTCCAGTGATGTAAGTTAGAGAGGTCGACAGGACTCGGAGTGGCTGACATGGAAGAGTCATGTTGCGGCAACCAGTAGAATGTTGTAGTACACGTACCCAAGTGCGCACGGGCGGTGTTTGGGGTGGTGAAGAGGATGGTGGTGGTGAGAGGAAGGGAGAGCGAAGTAGGCGTCCATGGCGCGCAAGGCTGTAACAAGCGGGGATCAAAACTACAGAGCTTCCGGACTGTTTTGGGACTGTTTTCAGAGAAGTTACAACAAGCAGAGCCAAGCAACAGCTAATTTGAAAATACGCGTCTACTGAAATTCACTGTCCGAGCCAATCAGGACTTCTACATGAGGATTTGTGTCGATTTCAGGACATATAAAGACTTGGCATTTTACGAACCAAACACGGCAATACTTCCTTTCACCCGGACCGCAGCTGGGAAATATTCCATCCATGAAAAAGATGATCGATGAAGCAACAGCGGGGAGTTCGGGCCCGTATCTGGTTCCCTGACTGCCATATGCGCCGAATTTTTTGATATTCTAATCGCGTCAATGTCACATGCACTGGCTTTCACCAATGTGCCCGTATTTTATTGATGAAAAATCAAAGATGTGCCCTACTATGCTCCAATTCACCAATCCGCCCGGATTCCCACCCATCTGAGCACAGCACGTTTCCACTGGGGATGATCTCGCGATTCACCCGATATTCGGCAGCGCATACCGACTCCCGCGGAATAGCGCACAGCACACCTTTACCGGTTGTGATTACCAGCGTTGTCATGTTGATTTAAGTAAATGTGTATATTCAGCACTCTATCGCTACCTTTGTACGCTTGAATACTGCCTACGTCTGTTTCGTTTCCTACAAGATACGTGCTTCCCGTCATTGACCGATCGTATTCCTTGGGCACAATGATGGGCACATTGGCTTCCGTTGTCTACGAGTTTTGGATAATCGTTCCAGAAGCGATTCTATATGGTAGGATCTTTCCAAGACATCCGCCATTAACTTTACGTGCTCACGGTTCTCTCTTAGGAGCTCTCTGTGTTTTGCATATGCTTGTTATCTGTATCACAACTACCCGAAGCAGGCTCAGAGAATCTAAGCTGAACACACCGGTCATAGTCATGGGCATTCTGATGATGTTAATAGCAACCGCGGTGAGTAACGTAGAATCTCGCACTATATGCCAAATGAGTGACATGGTCCAAGCACATTAGCTTTTCTTTGTCCCTTGTTTATCTAAACAGCTCCCTTGACGTACAGCTATCCACGACACAGAGTGAGAGCATCTTCCCTTTGGATCTGGAACTACAGACGTGCGGATGTATTTTGTTCCTGATCCAGCTTCTATTGGGCGACGGATTTATGGTGAGTACACTCTCAACAAGTCGATTTCTATTTTATCCGCTCTGATACTCCGAATTAATGTAGCTTTACCGGCTCTGGAAAGTTTGGGAAAACGACAAACGTGTGGTATATCCAATGTCAGCCATATTTATTGCGAATGCAGGTGAGTCGCATCATGATGTTATCCCTATCTAGGCCTTAATAGCCGAATCTCCAAAGCTTTGTTCATCGTCTCAGTAGAAATTAGTATCTACATTGATATTGCTGATGTAGAAGAACTGAAGGGGAAAGGCGAGAACTTCGATAAAACGATCGGCCGATCTGGAACGGCGATAGGCATGTGCTCATATGCGTTCAGCTTTCTGGTTCATTTTGGATGCACGGGTATTTCTATTGTCGCTTCTCATCCGACACAAGCTTAACTGTTTGCTGGTGTAGTCTCTATTGCCGCCAAAACTATGCGTGTCCACCGTCACTTCTCTGACAGCGCGCAAGACCACACTCGCATCAAACCACGAACAGTGGCACTCGTTCTTCTCCAATCCGGAGCTATACACAGTCTACTCATCTTTTTTCTTTTGGTATCCATCGCTGCGAGCTCTTACGGAGCGGGGGTATACTCGAATGTAGCGTGGATTGACATGGTATTAAATGCAGTAAGCACCGTTTACTACGTTCAGGAGCTATACCAGCAATTAATGACCCATGTCGCAAGGCTGTACCCCTCATCGCGAGTCATGCGTTCCTCCCGCATTTAAGCTTGCTCACGATATTTTAGGGAGTCAACTTTTCTCTGATAGTCGTTCAAATCTGCTTGAACCCCACTGCTGAGCTACATTTTGAGAGTGAGGAAAGTATTGGTTTAAACAACGGGGTTCGGATACGTGATGGCTCTGCCGTTGTCTTTGCACGCTTCGGGTCATCTGAAGGTGTATCGTCAAAGCACCCTCCTTTTCGGGATGGGATTGGTACATTATGAAGACGCCGAACTGGGATTCAGATTATGTGGGGAACGGTAGCTACATACACTGGAATATCGGTATTCATCAGCGTATAGTCCTGGCTCTCCCGCTTAGACCCAAATGTTTCTTAGCTAGTTCTATAAGTCGTTGTTTGATAGGTACATTGGGTGAATATGTAGGAGGTTAGAACCACATCTGGTTTTCTGCCAATGGTCAAGTTTCGTGACGAGCAAGCTACCACCAGTGACAATGATGTACGAGTCCGGGCTAGAACCATTTTCCTATTTACCAAACAGGCATCCCGGAGGCTGCTAGGCGCAGTGTCGAAGTGGTCACATAAAATGTCAGACGTTTAGGTATAGAAGAAGGCGAAGTTCTGTGCGCTAGGCCTCATCTGGGAATTGATGTTATTTTGCATGATTGATTTGGTCACAATGCTCGAACGGAGAGTTAAGATAGAAACATCTAATAGCTTCTAGCCTCAAACACCCCAAGGTAATCTCCCAGCTCAATGGTATTACATGTGTCATCATTGGGACTCTGTCCAATGTCAAATACGAATATTTCACAGACATGTTAGCTTGTGACCGAACATTTCTGATGCAAAAGATACTGACCGTGACTGATGTAGACATGGCAAAAGCAATGTCTACCTCGTGCGAGCGTCCGCTTATGCAGTCGTTCAAACTACGTACATGGGCCTTGTTCATACCAAGAACAAGCCTATTAACAGCCATTGCAAACAGCGAGAACAGGACGCTTTCGACAATGAAAAAGAATTCCGGAGACAAGAGGGGGAGTAGCATGAGGAGAAGGATCGTCAGGCAAATGCTTATAATTCGAAGTCAGTCACACCATCGCACATTCTGAGCGTAGCTTTGTGAGCTCACCTCATGTAGCATACAACAGCGCGCTGACCAAGCGTTTTCATGAGGATGGCTCCGCTCCATTTCTTGTTTAAGGCTTGCATGTAGTAAGTGGTCGTTTTATAGCCGATCAGCGTCACAAATATAGCGTCCAGAGTAAACATTGGTATGCTGGTACTATTTTCACCTTTATAAGTTGATCACGCGCGTAAGACATAGAGGCTTACTAAGTGAAGCTCAAAAACGAGGTTGGGACAGGCTGCCTAACGCATATTCCAACTCGTAACTCTGATACTGGTTGACCGCAGTACTGATGAATAGCTGTCGGGGCAGATACGAAACCGTCTAAGACGTACCCTTGGTCAAAATGGCATTAGAAACATCTGTGGTGAATGTAAACGCTACAGTGACCACGTATAGGACAGTCACTGGAAATGTGATCGCCCTTCCTAGATCAAAACACTTCGTAAGCCATTGCTTTATTCAATTCACATCTCTGGGATTAAGGTCGTACTGGACTGGAAGATGGCCCTGACATGGCACAGAAGGATTGCTGTTGGAAGGTTATCAACTACTGTACCTACACGACTGTAGGTTCAAGGGATTTTTGCGTGACATGGAATCAAAATAAGTTCCGGCGAGACCAAAGTTCAAATGTCCGGCGAACGCGTGACTTTGAACCAGGGTTCCAGGTTGGCGACATCACCAAGACATCACTGCCGAAGACAACGAAGGTCAAGCCTAGGACTCTGTTTTATCAGAAGGAGAAACATTGAAGGCAACACGGACCACCTTTTACAACGTCTGTATGCTTCGTCCATTGGGTTTGTATACAGGCGTCTCAAGCCCTCGCCACCGGGATGACTGAATCAAAGTTGAAGCCTGCCGGTCAACTGTGGTCGCGGTAAGGGTTTCGAAACTCTTGAAAATTCACAGTAAAAAGAATGCAGAAAACACTCACTGCAGCAGCTGAACGGGTTTACTACATCAGAATAGAAGAGTCTTAACATTTTTTTCGTCACGCGGTGAGGTTCACTGTCTTGTGTGATGGGTGACGAACCAGGTCTCAAGTTCATTTTACGGGTCAAGCGTGAGGCGTGACGAACCTACGGTCGTGTAGGTACAGTATGTCGGGTGTCGGGATGTGGGCGTGACACTCGCCTTCACCAATGCTCCACACCATAAAAGCTAGCGTTTTATCATATTAAACATTGATGGGAGTTTCAACATGGAGGCAAGCGCTTACCAGCCATAACCGTTACAGCGCTCCACGCGTAACCTGAAATCCTTCAGTTCGGTTCCTTGGGCCCATTGTTCATCGTGAACACGACGTACACCTACTCTTGCGGTCAGTATCTGTGACCACGTAATAAAAACCACGAACAGTTCAGCTGTTTCACGAGTATTGACCACAGCTGCTCACGAGCGCAAAATTAACGTGGGCAAACCATGTAAAAAGGTTGATAGTCGTACAGTACGTTTGCAATATCCCGGCGAGAAGGGCGAAGTAACGGTTCTGATGTACGCCGGATACATTAAGAGGACGTGAAAGAGACATGTAGATTGCTGCTTACAAAGAAGTACAAGGCTTTGGGAAGCTTGATCCCGGGTCTCTATCAAGTCGAAAACAAGCGCCAACAATGTTAATTACTGGCTCTTTGAGCTAAAAACCTACTCTTACCCATATAAGGTCCACCTAAAGCGTTGTCCAACGGTTTCAGTGTAAGACTACTGTCACTTGAACGAAAGTTTCTACCTCGTCCGATAATGTGATGACTGGATGAATGAGTGTCATCGCTGCGAGTTCCAAAGCTGGTCAGGCTTACGAAGGTCCCATGCATACAACACCGCCAGAGCAGCTATATTAAGGAATAACCGGATGTTCGTCACAGGGAACTAACGGAGTGAGGTGTAATATGAACGAACCTGAAATTCGTTGGCAGACTGGCATCCCCTGGAGCACACTGCGAATAACCTTCACGTTGGCAGGGTCTGCCTCCGATGTTGTTGATATGGCGTCCATCGGATGGAAGGTGAAGGACGCAGCTTTGTCCTACGTCGGCAGAGAATTTAGTACAGGGAAAGGTCGGGAACTCCAGTTTTCGCCAGGCCAGACTTAATAATGTGTATATAGCTCGCAGCTACGGCTGGGACGGGTTCCTGGGTGATGACCTCACCAGAAGCAGATGTAACAGCACCTCACCGCTGTCGATGCAATGAGTTATACTTGTACCATGCGGTGCGGTGAGAAGATATAGGGAATAGCACGGGGCTCAGGTTGATGCCATCGTTATTGAAGCGCCGGCGATTCATCTCTGAGCCATCTCTGAGCCGGGAGCAGTGATAACATTGTCGAGGGATATTGGCTGGTTGTGCTTTGGATATAGGAAGCCAGAGGCTGAATTGCTGTGTAGTCCAGCAGCTGAGGTAAACGAACACTAGGGAAGAGGATAGCGCAGCTTTTGCGTATGCGAGCTGTGTTGTTTAGTATAATGGCACACTATACTCGTATCCCGATGTGACCGACCCGAGCGTTTCGGCATAGAATGGTGGTGCCAGCGTAGCTCTCATGCACCGAGTCGGACGGGAGCAACTGGCCCGAAGTCAGCGCTACGAGCGGCGCGAGCGGGCTGCGGAGTTCCAGGCACAGCCTGGTGTGGCGACACCAAAAAAGGTATTGCACAATTGCTTGCTGGTGCTCTTTAGGGCAGTGTTTGGTTAGATACGACTCAAATTTAACTCCCAACGGCGGAACGATCGTTCGACACGACAATGATAGCAGTTCTCTACTGTAAAATCAGATTTTGCTAGCATGGCGTTAGTATTTTGAGATTGCTAATGTCCACTGAATCTATGTGGACGCCTGCTACTGTGACCTGTTATGATCTGTTACTAGGCACCTTATGTTGCTCGTGTGCAATTCATGTCCCTTGGACTCCTGTTATCCGAAAGAACTATGATAATATTATTACAAAGAGAAGGCTAAACCCCCGACGGTGCATCTAAGGCGAACACGACCGAAGATTCTGTTACACCCGTTGTCTGATCACCGCGGAGCTGTTGCATGTTGACCTTGTTCATGCCCAATACGAGACGATTTATCGCCATCGCAAAGAAAGAGAACAAGACGCTTTGCGCCACAAAGAAGACATATGGTTCTGCAAGCGGAAGTAGCATGAACAGAACTATTGTCAGAAAGATGCTACGCTGGATTATTAGTCATGTATCGATGATCCAGTGCAGTAAACCTGCCTTAGATAGCATATGAATGCCCTTTGACCGAGAGTCTTCATGAGAGCTGCTCCTGCCCATTTTTTGTTGACGGACTGAGCGTAATATGTTATGGTCTTATATCCAATTAACGTCATGAACACAATGTCCAACACTAGCATCGGTATGCTGACGCTGTGAGAGATTATGTTAGATGACAATGGAGGTCTCGCATGGAAACTTACTAGGTAGGGGTTAGAAACGACACTGCCACAGGCTCTCTGATGCAAATCCCGAGTAGCTCCACTGGTGCTTGTGTATGCAGCAAGCGTGAGCGAGGGCCGAAGGCAATGAACGCAGCGTCACTTGTGACATACCCTTGTTCAAAACGACGTAGGCGACATTCCCAACAAGGGCGAACACTGCAGTAGCCACATAAAGAGCCGTAGCCAAGTATGTTATGATTCTTCCTTGATATTAGATACTATGCGTAAGCGCTTTACTTTGGAGGTCATGTTAATGAAGCGCGTACGATGGTGGAATATGGCATTGATGTGACACAAAATGACGGCTTTTGTGGAACTGTTAGCTATCCTGGGGGGTAACCTATCAACGTGACGCTTGCCTTCCCCGTTGAACCATACTACAAATACTAGTATTGATAGAATTAGTTATTCACCACTGCTTGAACGAGGATAGTGGAACCTTACCAGCCATAGTTGTTAATCCGGTCCAGGCATGACCTAAGAAACCCCACTTCGGTTTATGAAACCATGGTCCAGAGTGTAAGAAACGTACAGCTATTTCTGAAATTAGCCAGCTCAATTGTATCGACATGAATTACCAACGTTTCAGGTGTTTCATGAGCATTAATCGCAACTGTGCATAGATAGCTCGTCAGCATGAGAGAGTCATACCAAAGGATCTATTATCTGACAGTATGCCTGCAGACCCCCAAAGACGAGAGCGAAGTACCGGTTCTAAGTTACACCAAGGCATTTAGAAGATGATAACACGTGAGGATCGTAGCTTACAACGAAATATAGAACTTTAGGAAGCTTGATCCCGGATCTCTGGTGGCAACGGTAATGTTCTTGATTGAATGTTCATGCTGGAGAGCCACGTACGTACCCATATAAGATCCACCTGCAGCACAACGAATTGACTTTAAGATAGGGCTTTGGTCGCTAGAGCGTGATATTCCTACTTACCTCATCTGAGAACGTGATCACTGGAGGAATGAGCGATGCACTGCTACAATCGTGTGGGCAAAACAGCGGCTTACGAGTGTCCCACGCATATAGAACCGCCAGAGCAGCTGAATCGTGGACAAGGGTTAAGGAAATCAGCAGCGGAATGAACATATCAACGAAGAATCGTACTTGAAACCTGCCGACACATCGGCATACCCTTCAACATATTGTCGAGATCCTTCACATTGACACCATCTACCTCCAATGCTGCCGTTAAAATCAAGTTTCCGTTCATCGGAGGGCGAGCGTAGTTGAATTATCTCGGGAGTCGGAGACGTAGCCAGCAGGATGGGGCACGACAATGCCTCATTGCTGTCGATTTTATACCGCTCGGGGTGGGGCGCGCGCTTCGTAAACTATTGTTACTCATAAGTACATTAGACGTCAACTTTTGTTGTCTGGGAATCGGCTCCATACATGCACTCTCACCTGAAGTGATAAGGCATGCCCTTTTCCTGAACGGTTGTGGGACTCCGATTGCGCGCGAAGGGCACGGGGGAGATGTGCGCCTGGAGTGACAGCTGAAACTTGGGATGATCATAGCCGTTGGTCCCTATTAAGCCACAGCGAATGACGAGAGGTACATTGCGGTTACTATTGTACGCGTCAAGTACCATATCTAAAACCTATCAATCCCACTCCAATAGCATGGGTCGAATAACTCTTACATCAGGTGTTTTGCAACAACCATGGCGGCTTTGGTTTGGTCTGTGCGCCCTCTAAAGGAGAATTGTGCGTTGTTGTTTTGTGAATGCTGCGCTAGCGCTACGTCCGAGAGCACAGTTAACTCCCGGCCCGATCGTTTCAGCATGAATGACGGTATTGGCGCAGCTCTCAGGCACCGACTCGGGCGGAGTTTGCTGCTAGTGCGAGGGGCGCGGGAGATCCACATCGTCACAAACCCAGCTTTCTTTAATGGTAATGGCAAGGTGCAATGCGCAACTGTGCACGGCGATCAAAAGGTGGGTAAGTACTGAGTGCACTGCCAGCAGTCGCGGAGTACTCGATGCCTACGAGGGAGATCATCAACACGTGAACACGATCAATGTAGGCCTGGTATATGTGCGACCATAATGTAGACTGTAACATCCAAAGTATATGTCCGGCTTCGCAGGTACCGCGGGCACGGCGACTATCTTTGGGATCATATTCGGTTGGCTCTCTGTCGGAGCGGTTACAGTGCTGGCGTGGACAACTGAATCCGGGTCAACTCGGCAGAGAATCGGAAAGGTAAGGAACAATAACTACATACACTGGAATATCAGTGTTCATCAGCATATAGTCCTCCTTCACCCGCTTAACCTTAAATTCTTCTTAGCTCGTTCCACAAGTCGCTCATCTATGAAGAGATGTTATGAAACATCTTGAGTTTGAGCATATATGAAATCGGTTCTAGCACCAAGATCCACGAGGTAATTAATTTTCTAGCCCAACAGCATTGCATGCGTCATCATTATAGCTCTGTGTTACGTCAACTACAAATGTTTCACAGACATGTTAGCTTGTGACCCGAACATGTCTGATGCAGAAAATACTGACCGTGAATGATGTAGACATGGCAAATGCAATGTCTACCTCATGCGAGTGCTGGCTTGTAAAGTCGTTCAAACCACGTAAATTGGCCTTGTTCATACCAAGAACAAGCCTATTGACAGTCATCGCAAATAATGAGAACAAGACGCTTTCGGCAATGAAAAAGAATTCCGGAGCCAAGAGGGGGAGTAGCATGAGGAGAAGGATCGTCAGGCAAATGCTAAACGATCGAAGTTAGTCATACCATCACACTTTATGATCGCGACTTTGTGGGCTCACCTCAAGTAGCATAAGAAAGCGCCTTGACCGAGAGTTTTCATGAGGATGGCTCCGCTCCATTTCTTGTTTAAGGCTTGCATGTAGTACGTGGTCGTTTTAAAGCCGATCAACGTCACGAATACAACGTCCAGAATAAACTTCGGTATGCTGGTACTATTTCCACCTTTATAAAGTGACCTTGGGTGAAGTGAAAGAGATTGAGACTTACTAACTGAAGATCAAAAACGATACTGGAATAGGCTGCATGACACATACTCCAGACCGCAGCTCTAATACTGCATGGCCAACAGTACTGATGAATAGCTGACAGGAAAAATGGAGCACCGCGTACAACGTACCCTTGGTCAAAATGGCGTTGGAGATATCTGTGGTGAAGGCAAACGCTACAGTCATCACATATAGCACCGTCACTGGCAATGTAATCGCCCTTTCTAAATTCAAAATAATGTGTAAGCCATCGTTCCATACAATGAAGCACTCTTGGATCAAGGTCGTACTAGTTTGAAAGATAGCCCTGACGTGACACAGAAGAATTGCTGTTGAAAGGTTGTCAGTTTCGATTGGTACTAAGATATGGGTGTAACACTAGCCTTCCCCAATACTCCATACCAGAAATGCTAGCGTTGGATTCAGGGCCATATCAAAAGTATAAGTGTATTTGCTATCACTAAAGAAGTCGGCTCTCACCAGCCACAATCGTTACACTATTCCAAATATAGCCTGATATAGTTTGAATTTAAGTTGTAAAGTCTATTTCTCACAATGAGCAAAACGCACAGCTACACTCGTGGTCAGTATATGGAACTATATAACACAAACCAAACCACTAACAGTTCACTTGTTTCGTGAGTGTTGACCACAGCTGCTTACATGTACGGCGTCAGCGTAGGTATGGTATAAAAAGACAATCAATCTGACAGTACGTTTGCAGAATACCAGAGAGGAGCGCAAAGTAGCGGTTCTAATGTATGCCGAACACAGTGAGGGCACGTGAAATTCATGTAAGATGTTACTTACGAAGAAGTATAAGACTTTGGGAAGCTTAAAACCGGGTCTCTATCGAGTCAAAATCAGCTTCACTGATGATGTGCATTGCTTGGGGAGCTATAAACGCAAATCTTACCCAAATCAGGTTTACCTATAGCGTTGATCATGGACTCAGCACAGAGCTTCTGTCATCTGAACGGAGTATCTAACCTCGTCCGATAATGTGATGACTGGAGTATGTGTTACTGCTGCAAGCTATTAGGCTTGACCAATGCTTACGAAGGTCCCATATATACAACGCCGTTAAAGAAGCTACACACCAGACCAGCCTGATGTTAACCGCAACGAGGTTGACAGATCAAATGAAGTTATAACGTACCTGATATCTGCCGGCAGACTGGCATCGCCTTCAATACTCTATTAATGACATCCTCGTCGACGGAATTTAACTCCGCCAACGTCAGGCCTGCGTTCATTGCCGGGAAGAGTGGGAGATGAAGTTGTACGTCTTTGGGGAGAGCAGTGAAAGGTAGACTAGATGACTTCAGGTTTAGGCTCGAATTTTGGCCGGGAAAATATGACTCGCGAATGCGCCCGGGATAGGATGGTCGGAGGGGGGGATTGTCGACGGTATGCGTGACAGCCCCTCATTGCTGTCGATGCAAGGACTTACTTATATCCCCAGAATGCAGCCCGTAAAGCGATGGGTATCAGTGCAGGGCTCTGGTTGATGCACAATAATAGATACATCAGCGAGTCATTTCTGAGCCGGAAGCAGCGATAACAGTGTCGGAGGGTGATTGGCTGATTGGACTATGGATTTAGAAAGCCGGATGCTGGATTGATATGTACTTCAGCAACTGAGGTAAGCAGGCAAGAACTTTGTAAGGGGTCAGCAGGCCATTCGATAGCTTGAGATTCAAGCATTGTCACCACTGCTATTAGGTGTGGAGCTAACGCCTGCCGACGGTCTTCATTCGCGTAACAAAATCCGAATAAGACTCGGATGAGATCTACCCGTTTTTATAGGCCGCTATGGGGCCAAGGCTGCACGCGAGGGAGATGGGGAGAACGGGTGCCTTGAGAAAGTGACTGATCAAATCAACACTATTGTGCCAGAATCATAGTTCAAAATCTAACTTACCACAGCAACTGATGGAATGTGCTTTCTGATCCTGATCGCTCTCCGAACGCCACTTGTAACCGCAGTCAGTGATTGTTCTCTGTACTAGACAAAGCAGCCTTCTTACACCGATCACGGTAAGTAAAAATCGACGGGCATGATACATCCTAGGACGAGGATGGCACATACTCTGCGTATGCGAGCTGCGTTGTGGGGCATAAGGGCACGCTCCGCTCACACCCTGATGTGCCTGACTTGAGCGTTTCAGCGTGGAATGATGGTAACAACGTACGGTAGCTCCCGTGCACCGACGCAGACGGAAAAAACTGGCCCGGAGTCAGCGCCGCGAACGGCGCGCGCGAGTTGTCCCAGGCATATGCATGGGCAGAGACGCCAAAAAGGCGTTTTGAAATTGTCAGGGGGGAGACCCAGGGTGCAGATGGAAAGTATACTTGACTCGACGTGTGTCATTGGGTTCGTATTGCAGGTGGTGGGGTCAAGCGCGGCGCAGAGATGATATCGGATGAATGCACTAGAGAGAAATGAGACAATTGAGACAGCAGCTACAGAATAAGAGCCACGAAATTTCTGTGCCATTCCAACGGAATAAGGAGTGCAAGGCTTATGACGAACATACTACGTCTCGTATGACGATGATACGATGGTTTCGGGGGCAATATTATGGAGGCCGAAGTGCCTGGAACTTCTCGAACTTGCTCGCAAGCACTCGGCCGTGGGTGCGCCGTACACCGAAAGAAGATACTATCCGCTCGCAAAGGTCCATGGAATATTGGTCCGTAACGGCGTAGAGATGCAAACAGCCCCTTGAGATATAGAGATTAAAGGACGCCAATGGGATGCTTTGGTTATCTGAGTGGCGGCCTGGGCGCTCACGACCCTGACGGTGGATAAAACCGCGCATATAGGCACTGGGAGGGTCATGCCTGAGGCCTGAGCCAAGACGTGCTCAAGGGTAAGGTAGGAGACGGCGGAACCACGTCCGAAGAAGCACTGTAAGCAGGCCATGTTGGCCCCGCTTCCTGATCGCGGCGCATCGGATGAACCCCACAAGAACTTCGGCGTACGGGATTTGTTCATTTCTGATCAACGTTGGCAGTCCAATCTTAGTCGATGCGCAAGTCTGGATCGATCAGCAGATCCAGAACCAAGGACAAAAGTGCGTTTGCAGACGCCGGGACCCTGTTATCATCGATCATCCGGAGTTTGGGCAGCGTGAACCAGAAAAGTCCAGGGGCAGCACAGCGCATATAGGGACAGATGTGGGAAAGGCTTGGAAGGAGAGTCATGGAAACTCGGCGACAAGGGTTTGCTCTGCTTCCGTTGGGCGGCTCGTGTGATCCAAATCTGATTGTGGTGGTTATAATACAGCGGAACAAGTCGGATGGTAGAATTATAGCACAGCTCACCTCATTCAGTTGTGCTTCCTGGACCAGTTCAAGGTCAGGGCCCGTTCGCGTGGTATGAGGCGCGAATGAGACTGGACGAGGCGGCAAACGTGGCTGCGAACGATGCGGTCCAGCGCGGGCCACGGACGGGCGCACGACGGGCGGATAATCTGCGGCCGAGACCGCTAGGATTATCGCGCATATCATCTGTGCTTTTTCGAGACGCAACCGGATAAAAACTAGGCAGATGAACTTGGATGTGCGGAGGGTGTGGCCAGATATAAGACGGGGGTGATTTTGCGCGGGCGGGGCAACAGACGGAGATCCGGAGGCAAACATACGCATATGCACCTGGAAGACGTCACTCCGTCATAGCCCAGACGACCTCCTCCACCCCCCTCGGAACATCCCACCCCATCCCAAACCCCTCCCCTCCCTTTCCCCTCCTTTTCTCTCTCGTAGACCACGACGACGATGAGCCACCTTCGAAACCATCGCGTCGTTATCGCCTCCCTCTTTCTCCCGACCACCGCCGTCATTGGCGAGTCCAACCCGCCGTCTCCCGATCCTGGCTTCACCGGCGCAGGACCCCTCTCCCCGGCTCCCGTCGCTGTACCCGCACCCGCTTCACCGCCACCCGAGAGACCGCCGTTCCAGCACAAGCACTCGCGATCGCTGGGCGGAAACCCACCGCTGAAGAGCATCGTCGAAGATCTCAAGGTGCGCGTTTATGTTACGTCATGATCAGAGCCGCGCTTACACTGTTCCCCTCCTCCGCCATTGTCTTGCACTACCACTTTGCGTTATTGCATACACCATAAAACATACGTTTTACTAGTCCCGACAATCACGGGCCATCACTCCTATTTCGACACCAGGCTCCGAGGGCTCTAACCCGTTCTCCAAGTTCGCCTCGCTCACCGCCCAAAGTCCCGGCTCTCGTCCTCACAGCCGCGCCGTCAGCGGCTCAACTTCCCCTCTCAGCTCGCACGCAGGCAATCCCCCTCTCAACCTCACCGCCGCCCTCGCTGGTCTCCGCCTCACCCAAGCTAACGGCAATACAGCTAGCCTAAACCCCGACAACCTCAATGGCGCCCACACTGTCAGCCCCGCACCTTCCAACGGCATATCTCGAGCCGACGAGGCCGTCACACTCGCCACAGGGCTCAGCGAGACGCCCATGAACCCGATCGGCCCGCCGCGCAAGTTCCAGACGACACACCCGGACACATCGCACGTCTCGCGCCTGCAGCGCAAGCACCCGCGCGCGCCGTCTGCCATGGCGACGGCGGCGCGCAACTCGTCCGTGCCGCCCGGGTCGCCCAAGAGTGTGCTCGGCCATATCGGTGAGGCGAGCGATGACGGCATGGTGGAGGTGCCGTGGCATACGGAGAGCAACTCGCATTGTAATGGCGGGTTGAAGAATGCGATTGACGCGGTGAGGGACCGGCTCTCGGATAAGATGTGGGTGGGCACGTTGGGCACGAAGACGGACGACTTTAGCGACGTATTGAGGAAGGACGTGGATATGCGCATGTCGGAAGGGTGGAAGAGTGTGCCGGTGTGGATCCCGGATAACGAGTTTGAGAGTTGCTATGATGAGTTTTGTCATCAGGTGCGTTTTCGCTCCTTTTTGGTGTACGTGACTTTTATTCAACGAGTATATGCAGGTTTTGTGGCCAGCTCTGCACTACGCGGTCCCCGACGCGCCGAAAACGAAGCTCTTCTATGAAAGCGGGTCGTTCAAGCAGTACCAAGCCGTCAACCAGCGCTTTGCAGACGTGATCATTGCAAACTACAAAGAAGGCGACATCAGTACGTCTCCCCTCCCTACCATCCGCATTCCACTCACTGACATGACCCACAGTCTGGGTAAACGACTACCACCTCATGCTCCTCCCCGCCCTGCTGCGCGCCTCCCCAGTCACGCGGGACGCGCCCATCGGGTTCTTCATGCACGTCGCCTTCCCCTCCTCGGAGATCTTCCGCTGCCTCGCGGTCCGCGAGCCGCTCCTGCGCGGTCTGCTCGGCGCCGACTTGGTCGGCTTTCAAACTGCCAATTTTGCGCGTCACTTTAGGCAGACGGTCTCGCGCATTCTGGCGCTCGAGTCGCTGCCCAAGGGTGTACAGGTCGAGGCGCAGAGCGAGGCTGAGGGTGCGACGAGTGGGAGTGAGGCGGTGAATGGACATGGGGAGCGTGTGCAGGACGGGGAAGCTGGGGAGGAGACAGGTGTGAATGGGAGGGCAGACGATGGGGACGGGGAGGATGTGAAGCAGGGGAGGTTTGTCGAGGTGGGCGTGTTCCCGATGGGGATTGATGTTGGTGCGTTGAGGGAGAAGAAGTGAGTGTTTGGCTCGCGAGACTGGTGTATGCGCTGTTTGGGCTAACCTGGGTTGTCGCAGACGCCAGCCGGACGTCGAGTACTGGGTGCAGCTGCTCAAGCAGCGGTATGCAGGCATGAAGCTTGTCGTTGGCAGAGATAAGCTCGACGAGATCCAGGTGTGTACTGTGTATTTCTAGTTAATCGTAAAGATTCTGACTGCGCTATTTCAGGGTGTCAGACATAAGCTCGAAGCATTCGCGCATTTCCTCAAGAAACACCCGGAGTCGCAGGGCAAGGTACAGTATCCTCTTTTCTGCGTCTTGTACCTCGTCCCTAACATGCTATATCTTCTCAGGTCGTCCTCATCCAAGTTGCCCTCCAAACCACCGAATCCAACGAGCTCGCCGGCGGTGTCTCCGACGTCGTTGCACGCGTCAACTCGCAGTTCTCGACGCTCACATACCAGCCGATCGTGTTCCTGCACACACAGGACCTCACGTTCTCGCAGTACCTCGCGCTGCTCACCGTCGCAGACGCGTTCCTCGTCACGTCGCTGCGCGAGGGCATGGCGCTGCGCACGCACGAGTTCGTCGAGTGCCAGGAGGGGCGGCACCGGCCGCTCATTCTGAGCGAGTTCACGGGGAGCTACAGTTATAGCGGGTTCAGGAGCTGTATTGCGGTGAACCCGTGGGATACGCGTGGGACGGGGGATGCGATCAACCGAGCGCTGAGTATGGGGGATGAGGAGGCGAGAGAGCGCTGGGTGGTGAGTGTCGTGTTGTGCCACCCTTTCAGTCCTTTTCGTTGACGCCGCGCCGTGCATGCAGGACCTGCATAACCACGTCGTCACGCAGACCGCGCAGGCCTTTGTCACCTCGTTCCTCGCGCGCTGTCTGCGCGCGCACACGGAACACCTCGCGTCGCAGCACAGCAGCAGCACGAGCAGCAGCACCGTCCAGCACCCGTCGCCGCTCGACGTCTCGCGCCTGCTGCCGCGGTACAAGTACTCGAGCCGCCGGCTGCTGCTGTTCGACCTCGAGGGCACGCTCTGGCTGCGCGACATGTCGCGCGCCGCGCTGCAGGCGCCGTTCACCGGCCTGCCCGAGGGGCCCGTGAACGTCCTCCGGCGGCTCGTCAAGGACGCGCGGAACGAGGTGTGGGTGCTCAGCGGGCTGCAGGCGAAGGGTGTGCTTGATAAGGTCGCGGAGGCGGTGCCGGGCGTGGGCGTTGTCGCGGAGAACGGGTGTTTCATTCGGACGAGGGGTACGCGGAGGGAGCCGGCGGAGTGGGTGAGCATGCTGGGGAGCTTTAATATGACGTGGAAGGGGCCGTGTGTTGAGATTTTGAACTATGTGTGTGCTCCTTCTTCTTCGCACTTCTGTTTTGCGGGTGCTGACAGTGTGGTTTTGACGTAGTTCACGGAGCGGACTCCGGGTGCGTTCGTAGAGGAGCGCGAGGCGAGCGTGGTCTGGCGGTTTTGGTCGGGCGCAAAGGACGAAAACTGCCCTGATAGGCAGTGGGCGCGCAGGCAGGCTGCTGAGGCGCAGAACCACATCTTTGACAGGTACGTTCTCTCAGATCCGATTTTTCTTCTTACTTGCTCACCACCATGGCGCTCACTAGCCTCGGCGAGCGCTACGGCCTACGCATCATCCCAGGCGCCAACTCCTTCCTCGTCCTGCCCAACAACATCTCCCGCTCGACCGCCGTCGGCGCGATCCTGCACCCGGGCGGCCCCGCGCGCTCGCCCGCCGTCGCGCCCCGCTCCGCGTGGCTCTCCCCCGCGACCAACGCGTTCGGCGGCGGAGACGATCTCGGCGAGGTGGGCATGGGCGACGAGGCGAGCTTTGTCCTCGCCGTGAGCAGCGACGAGAAGCTGCTGCGGAGGCTGAACGATCTCGAGGGCGCCGAGACGTGCTCGACGAGTGGCAAGGGCACGGATGCGAAGTGGAGGTTGGACGCCAGGGAGTCGGTCGTCGCTTTGGAGCAGTTTGCGAACGCGAGCGCTTGAGTTGAGTTCACGGTGGATCTTGGAAAGGTCAATGGAAAGGGAGCCAAGTGAATTATGGATGTAGATTTTGTTGTGTTTGTATGCGCACTTGCTTCGGTTTTGCTTCGGTTTTGTATGACTAGACCTGCACTGTTTTATGTTTTAGATGTTTCTCAGCTCTGGGTTTTGCGACAGAACATTTGGGCCTAAACAGCCCTTTTGCATTTTCGATTGTACATAGATTTTCGGCTGTACACATGCGTGTAATATACATGGATACACACCTTCTGAGCATACTGCTGGCCGCTTCTTTGGCGTCTCGTCGACGTCAACCCACGAAAGCGCTCCGATCTCGCGTGATCTGCACGCCGGACGAGTGGGCGAACGTGAGCGCGCTCGGTTTCTGCGCGCGTACGGTGACGCGGGCGATACGGGGCGATGCCATACAGGCGATGCGCACGACCTCCATGACGAACTTCTCGAGCGTGAGGTACTCGGATCGCTCGATCTCCTATCGGCAAAGTACGAGATCAGAGCGATCGATGGAGCGGAAGACGTACCTCTGCAACGCGTTTCACGATCGCGGTATAATCTACTTCTTCTGTGCCTTCTGAATCTGACGGGCTAGATGGATGTTCGTAGAAGGTGAGGTTGGTGATCACCTTTTGCTTCGCGAGGCGCTCGGGAGGGTTGACGCCGATGAGGACGGGGAGGACGACGTCCTTGACGTGGACCGTCAGCGCTCCTACGTCCGCGCCCGAGGACAAGTTGGACGCTGAAGAGACGTCCGCTTCGAACACGCAGCTCTCCGCGAGCAGCACGAGCTTGGGCAGCTCGACGCGTACGTGCACGCGCTCGGCCATGGCGCCCGCGAGGCCGAACGCAGCCTGCGCGACCGCGCCTATGAGGTTGTGCACGCTTTGGAACCCCTGCTCCGAGGCATTTGATGGATTTTCGCGCGCGGCGACGAGCTGCGAGACGACCTTGGTGAGGTGGCCGTAATGCACACTGTCCTCGACCTTGTCGCTCGCGCCAGACTTATCGAGGAAGGATGGACGCAGGTGGAGGTGGACGGAAAGAAGAATGGGCTGTGCTCGTGTCCGGCCCCAGCAGTCGGGGCCAATCGTCGCGGAGAGGGAGAGGGACTCGATAAAGACGACGTCTGTTGCTGGGGAGGTGGATGTGGCCATCGTGCGAGGAGACGAAGGAAGGATGGGTGGTATTGTGGCGGTGCAAGACAATAACAGAGACAATAGCGTATCCGCTCACTACGCCCCGTCAAATTTTGTAACCTCACATACTCATCGCACAGCGTGTGTATATAAGAGGGCGTGTTGCTCAAGAAACCGCTCGTGTAGGTGTGTAATTTACAAGTAATACACGGAGAAGTCCTAAGCAACGACGACTACAGAAACAATGGAATACTACGATCGTGACTTGTCATATAAACGTAACGGCTTAAGCCAGTCCAATGTAGACACGATCTGAAAAGTCCAACATGCGGTATATTAGCAACTGCCTCGCTAAATCGAACGAAACCGCGCCGATGTAAGGCCAGTACGCAACTTGAAGGAGAGTGGTAATGAGGATGAGTGAAAGAAAGCGCGTGCTGATGACGTGATGGTACGGTTGAGGTGTGATACGGGGGAGTCCGTGTGTATGAAGACACCAGGTCTTCCTATAACATGACGAGAAAATGTGAGTACAAGGAGACGCAATAAGAGAGGTGGTAAACGTACAAGGTTCAACCCTACTCATCAGGACAAGGGTGATCACGCGACGACGCAGTAGTAGAGACCCTGGCTTTGGTTCGCCCACTCCTCGTCAACGGGAAGCTCCGGGCTGCCCGACGGCGAAGAAGACTCGAAAGAGATGGGAACGAGAGTGTCAAAGGAGTCCATTGCAGAGATCAAATGGACGTGATTGACGTGGGATGACGTAGGAGGGCTCGGGAAGCTGGGAGAGCGACTAGCGCGAGGATGAGTTGATCAAGAAAAGGAAACAATGGAAGGGCGTCGCAGAGGTCGTTCTGTATTCTGGAGCACACGGGTGATCAAGTCTTGGCTTATATACCCTTGCTCGGTTACCACGATGGATAGCCACTTTGGGACGAGACAATAAGCTGGAGGGTCCATGCACAAGGCACGTCCACGCCGACACGACGGACCGTGCGCGGCTGGTCTAGAGACGTGGTAAGTAGAGGCTACAAGCCATGGACGCGGCAGTACGGAGGCGAATATGCAGACGCAGAGATACTGTGTTATTGTCTGGGAGCCTCGTCGCGCCAGAGGAGGCGTCAGTGCAGTGTTGTCGTTAGGATATGGGTGGATGCACCGTGGAGACATATCCATGGAGCTCGCAGAAAGACCACAGAGAGCGAGCGGACTTGGTCATGACAAAAGCTCGGAACTCGGGGCGAGGGGGGCGGCTGACGGTGCGAGACAAGATGACAAGGCAGAAAATACATAGATGGTGGCGACAGGTTATTTTAGCTCACCAACGACCACATAGCTCTAACAATGAGTGTATCCATCCAAGGTTCTTCATTGGCCGATACTTGATCTCATTCGGAGGACAATTGCATGGACCTGAGTGTGGTGGGGCGTAGCGTGAGGGAAGAGCAAAGTTCGTTTGGCACCATTACAGCGGTTGAGGGGGCCTGTCCGCCGTACGCTCCATTGGATACACCTTGCGATTTATTAAACCGGGTGCTAACATCTTCCCGATTCGTATTAGAGACGCTTGGGATGGTGCGAGAATATCGCAGGGATGGGGTAGAACTAGGATGACGGAGGCTGGGTCGGCGGATCGGCTTATTGTCCAGAAGACACGTGGCGAACGCCAGATCGAGCAGAAACCGCCCCTGAGTAGCTGTGAATGAGCAATCTAAGGTTTCTTCAAGGGTTTCTTTGAGGTTTCTCAGACAATTCCTTCAAGGATTTTCCCTCTGAACTATTAGCAACAGCGACTCTTGCTAGGCAGCTTCGCCCTCTTCTCGCACCAACTTCCACTGAGATACTTAGCATCAGATACTCAACTACCCTGTTGAATACTGGAGATATCCCCCTCAGTGAGAAGCATGAGAATATCGCACGCTCTCGCCGATACCACCGATACGGTCTTTCAACTTGAAGCGGCATCATGCACATGGATGGGCGCATCTTGGGTGTCACAGGATCATCAACGTTTGAATTTGCAGTATTGGCCGGTCTTCAAAGTATTGAGCGTCGAGACGTCGAAGGTTCATGCACATGCAGGCTCCAATCGCCGTCAGAGCTGTGCCGAAGCAGGAGGTCAGCATCCGACGGAAATGATACACAACCTCCCTTAGCGCTCCGACACTCACCTCTTCGTATCCCTCACCTGCCCGTATTATTTCGCTATATAAAAGGCCCTACATTCTCCATTCCATCTAGGACCCTTGGGTTACGTGTCCTTCCCGATGATCGTCGTCTTTCCTCGTCATGTTACCTCCATTGACCACGGCGCGCTGCCGGATAATCTTGCCCTAGCCCGAAGATACACATCACCGAACCTTCCAAATGTCCCTGTAGGTGCCACAGTCGGCATCGTGATAGGCGTTGTTTTATTGGTAGTCGGTGGTACCTGGTACGCTCGAGTACATCTTCTTCTCTTCCACCACTCACCCAAGTCTCCACATGGGGGTCTCAAAGGTTATGTACGCGGCGAATGGCCGCACGAGACAGGTGTCTGAAAGAAGCTCGGGCTCTTCGCGATCGAATCGCGCTCGCTCCCTCGACGCGTATCTCCCCTGCTTCGGCAGCCTCGGAAGTTCCGATGCGAGCAGGAAACGGCGAAACGGACGCTCTACCTCGATACGAGACGCGCGAGCTGAGTCTGCCTACATATGCAGAGGCTGAAGGTCTGCCCAGTAGATGACGTCAGGTGCTATCCAAGAACGCGCACGGCATAACTCTACACCACAAACAGCTCGTAATATTATCGTTTTAACCATGTATGTCCTCCAACGTAATGCTATATGCCTCAGTCCACCTGTCTTCGTCTCTAACGCCGAAGCGTATCGACAAACTAGCCATAAGTCCAGGGTCTCCGTAAGCTTGATCTTCAATCGTCCTCCTCACTCTGAAGACCAGGTGATTGATGGCCATGGACATAATAGTGAAGAAAAATCCTCCTGCAATATCGACGAGCTCTGGTTTCAGTAGCCAGAATAGTAGCGCCAGGAAGACGCTTAAGAAGGTTCTGGGCACGGTTATAGCTTTCAGAACGTATGTCCGCGATCATACACAATCCCTCACATAAAGTAGAACACAAACGCGCCTCGCGCGAGGCTAGCCATCAGACTTGCGCCACTCCACCGCGTGTTCATTACCGTGAGGTGATATCTGACGGTCTTGGCTCCAATGAGGACCACGAGCACGAAGTCGCATACCATCATTGGCACACTGTCGAAAGGAACGGATAAACGGGTAGATGTTCGTCATGAGGGAAACTCACCATAGCATATAAGGAACTATGCCTGGTACCTGTACTGCACACATTCCGGTCGACGGAAGCGATTCTGATTGATGAGCATCAGTACTGGTATCATTACAGAAGAAAGGACGAAACAAACCGCTGTTCACCGCCAGCGAGGATTTGAGTTCGAGTATCTCTCCTGATATGTAAATGCTCCAACATATTATGAACAACGCAGTAACAGGCACAGTAACAGTTCTCTCTTTTATCAGAAATCAGACACAGTTCATGTCTGACTCGGAGTTGCTTGACCGAAGAAATTGTGGCACTCACTAAAAGAGAACAACGCAAATACGTGAAGCAGCAGGATCACTGCGGTGACTATTGTAGCACGGAGGATGGTAAGTACAAGAATCCTTACCTTCTTGAGTTAACCAGGCAATGATTCCTGAGGAACGCTATGTATCAGCGGGTAGGCACAATGCGATGATGATCTATTAAGTTACCGGTGAAGTCGTTGCCTATCTTAGTGGCAAAACCTGTATTAAATTCAAAGTGAAGCCACGACTTAAAGAGGTGGTTCAAGGCGTTTTGACACGTTCCTCACAGCTAGGGAATATCAGCACATGGACAACTAATAAAACTTGAAAAGAGCTTACTATTGCTGAAGGTTTGAGTCGAACATAGGAAATTGCACGTTTGCTAGATACAAGAGTTAGATCACGCACGTAGACGCAAGTAGACCACGTCCTCATTACGTACTCCACACCCAAAATACTCCTGCTAGCAGGGAGAAATATCGATTCTGCAAGCTCATATGGTCAGCAGCTCGTGTCATAAAATCTGTTTGAAGACGTACAAAGAAGAACAGAAGTTTTACCATCTTAAACTTAGTTCTCTGCGTCGATATTTAATCGTCATTACTTATACGCGCAACTCTCCGGGAATAACATGCGTACCCACATGTCAACCTGGTATTAGATGGATTAGCCTGCGATAATCTCCACGAATGCGATGGCTGGCTTTCGCACCTCCATTGGAAACGTTAACACTGCAGTCAACAAGCTTGTGAACACCTAATGCCATACAGATAACTCTCGACTCACCAAGATCCCATGCATACAGTACAACTAGTGCGACTTGAGTACATTCAGAAACGTAACGTTCAAGATGAATCGAGAATACGTACACGAAGCATAGCTCATCCGCTTGAACGTCTCCAAAGCCTCGATCAACGCATCCTCTTGAGATGCAACTAATTCCACAGAGGACATGTTGACGAAGAAATGCAATCGTTAGAGATCGTAGACAAAGTAGGGGGCAAGGGGAGAATAGTGCTGGGATGTGCGCACTGGAGGAGTATTCGGTGACGAGCAGACTCCGGGAGGACCATCAGTGATTAAGGCGAGATCTGACTGGGTCACACGGTGATAACAACCGAAATTGATGCATTTAGTACCGAGAGCATAGCTCTGCCTATACAGCATATTCCGAGTCACTGCTGTTCGTGGGGCTGGCATCCTGGGTGCGACACGAGCTCTAGGGGTTTTTTGAGTAATCCTATTTTCATAACGAGATTTTGCTACTTGTAGGGTAGAGTGACGGAGTGGTGCGTAGGAGAGCCTCCTAGTTGGGATGTGGTGCATACGAGCGTCACAGTTTTGTGCCCGTGTGAACCGTTGTATGGGATGCGGAGGCCGCGAGTACATATCGTGAGTGCATCAGAAACAAGTCTACCAATCAGTGGCTGTGCTAGGCTGAGCGCTGATTACTCGTATCTTCAATATTTCTGCCCGCTTTTGTTTGGTTTTTTGTTTGTGCTCTTGATCAGATCCCCTTGAGATCAGATTTGCTCTCGATCCGGACATCCTCAACCATTTTGGGCCGTTCTCCCGTTGATAAGATCATGGTCGGGCCTGAGCTGGCGCTTTGTTCGTCGCCATCCTTTCCTCCCCTCCTCCTTCCCCTCCCCATTTTCGCACCATGGGTCTTCGCAGTTGCACGATTGGTATGTCGCCCAAGTCCTTTAATGTTTACACACACTTATTTCAGCCCCGCCAGGACTACGGAGCAGGATTTTCAGTGCGTACCATATCTATCGCTTTTTGGCCATGAGCTCACGAAAGCATGCTCCTAGGTGGCGATAGCGCTCTTCCCAACTCCACTTGACGTTCGCAAAGAGCAGCTTGCCTCCATCCAACTCTACTCCCAACTTGCTCGTGATTTTCTCCCTCGTTGCATCCGATGCAGGGTTTGCAGGTACGCCCTCTCGCTCAAA
>NW_006913070.1:665980-679490 GCF_000271625.1 Coniophora puteana RWD-64-598 SS2 | reverse complement strand
TTTGTTTGTGCTCTTGATCAGATCCCCTTGAGATCAGATTTGCTCTCGATCCGGACATCCTCAACCATTTTGGGCCGTTCTCCCGTTGATAAGATCATGGTCGGGCCTGAGCTGGCGCTTTGTTCGTCGCCATCCTTTCCTCCCCTCCTCCTTCCCCTCCCCATTTTCGCACCATGGGTCTTCGCAGTTGCACGATTGGTATGTCGCCCAAGTCCTTTAATGTTTACACACACTTATTTCAGCCCCGCCAGGACTACGGAGCAGGATTTTCAGTGCGTACCATATCTATCGCTTTTTGGCCATGAGCTCACGAAAGCATGCTCCTAGGTGGCGATAGCGCTCTTCCCAACTCCACTTGACGTTCGCAAAGAGCAGCTTGCCTCCATCCAACTCTACTCCCAACTTGCTCGTGATTTTCTCCCTCGTTGCATCCGATGCAGGGTTTGCAGGTACGCCCTCTCGCTCAAATACCATTCCCCACTGACGAAAATGTTCATCACAGGCACCCATGGGCTCATGTTCAGCCACGGTCAGCTCGTTCCCTGCTGCCCGGCGCGCCCTATCTCATCCCTGGCACCTTAGCCAGCCTGACTGTGACCGAGCCGTTGCTCTTATGCTATCCGCCTGCAAGAGTAACCCGGCAAGCCGCGTTCAGCAAGCTCACAACCAGGTACGCTCTCTCACTCGAATACCAACTCCCGCTGCTCACACATTGATCACAGCATCGAGATCGCCACCTGTAAACACGTGTTCGACCACGGCCAATTCAGGCTCTCGACACTCGTAGCGCCCTCTTTCCCCCGGTCTCCTTGCGCCGCCCATTGATGGCTGGGCTTGGATAGATCCCTCGCTCTCGCCCCCATCTGAACATGGCTCTGGAATCATAGTCTGTTGCCCGTTGCGTGTAGATAGTTAATTGTTACTTCTTCAAATTGTTGAATGCATGTATATGTTCACTCTGTTAGATTAATGAGTCTAACCCCGGCATTTACTCTGCTTGAGACGCTCTGCTGATGGTACCTACTATCCCAATGAAAGATTGTGCTGCCGTCAGAGACTAATAGATCTAAAGGGATAGATCTGACGGTTCAGGAAATCTTATATAGGTTGTTATTTGTTTGATACATCACGGTTGCAAAGTGCAAGCCCTCATGACAGGTCCGACCGACTTGCCGAGACAGGGGAGGACTCAAGGTGTTATGCAAGGAGCAACACGCGCGATCTAGACACCAAGGTCCAAATGTAAGTCTCAGTCGTCGCGCGGGGAAAGCGAACGCTGAGGTGCTGTAGTATCGTATCGGCCGAAACAATGACACGTAGAGATAGAAACGAAACATTCACATGCGATCAGTCAAAAGGAACGTCAGCAGGCCAGTTAGAAAGATAGGAGATAACGGGCGTGTGGGTAGTGTCAAACAAACGTCAGCGAACACTACGAAAAAGGGTATAGCGTGATGATGAGACTTCCAACGTCGGTGTCGCCACTGCGACACCAGCTCCATCGCGATCCGGCACGTCACTTCGCGCCCTGGGTCCACACTCGGCGATCCGCAGTCGGGCTGCGCGCCGGCTTGCGAAACCCAACAATGACGACTATCATTGGAAAACTCATGGAACAGATGAGATTTGATTTCATAGCACCGTGACGTGGTAGGCCGTGGTTGATCTAGAACCTGTCTGATTTTCTCACATGTAGCAGAAAACAGTTTGTAGTACATGCTATGATTTTCACGTCTTCGCCCATCAATTGTGCCGTAGCGGAGCACGGCATGTCTTGTGTTGGTCATGTAGAACAGTGCCTACCGTTTGAATGGCAAGAAAGACCCATACTGGTTGTCCAGCCTACAAAGATGGTTATCGCGAACCATGGCTAACAATAGGGACCGGGTGTGAGACACGTCAAAATCACAAATAGATACTTTCACCTTTTAAACGATAAACATGAGTATCCAGAGGTCGTGCACGGTAATACGGGCTTGACAGGATGTTAGAAGACGTGTAGCCGTATTGATATAAGACAAGCAGTGCACATCAATGTAGAACGGCATCCCAAATACCAAAAGGTTCAGTATCATGGTAGATGATTAAAAGCGAAAATGAAGAAGGCCATTAAATTAAATGGGAGATTTAGGTGCATAATTTTTATTCCGCATGCCACGCCAACACCATATTATACACTTAGAATAACCTTTCGACATACAACAATCTTGATGGCAGAGCCCAACAGTCGTACCTCTGAATCACAATCTAAGAAGACAATTTGCGTCACTTCTGCTTGTAAGTACCCCGTTCAACAATGCAAGCTACCTGAGATCAAACACCAAAGTGCTTTGAAGCAGCTCCTGACGAAGCAAGATCACTGGCACTCATTTGGTGCAATCCCAGGACGAGGCGGTTGATTGCGATCGGAAGGAGGGTGAACATTATTCCCGCAGATATAGAGAGAAACACCGGGTTAGTCAGGAAGAGCACTAGCTGGAGCAGCGTTGCTAAGAAGATACTGTAAATAACGTAAGACATCAGCCATCCGCGTCGAAACTAAGATAGTGTCTCACCATAAATAGCATAAAAACGCGCGCTGGGCGAGGGTCTTCATCAAATTCGCACCCATCCATTTCTTGTTCGGAACATTCATCTGGTAGGCGATTGACTTCCCCCCGATCAAAAGGACCAATACAAAGTCCATGGACATAACAGGAACACTGTTCAGACATTGATATTGTGACGTTAGGAGACTTTAAACATCAGTGTCTCATCAAAATTAGTCACCTAGTCAAGTATGGCGTCAGACTAAGTTCATTGATGATGCACATTCCAAGCTCAGGTTGGAGGACTATTCATATTTGACGGATTCGTTGTCAATTATTAGAATATAATACTGGTGTACAGTACGCACCATGGCTAAGAGGTAGGTCCGCTATGGCTCCCCCAATGAAGCACCCCCCACACGCAAAAAACATGGCCGTAACAGGGGCAACAACAAACCTGTCTGCCATTACAATTCAATAAGCTTGATTATAACAATGAGCAATTGGCTTATCCCTTACTGAAGGAAAAGATCGCAAATAGGTGGCACATAAGTATTACTGTGGATGAGTTCAATGATGTTTATCAACACAACATTCTGAGAAAACTCCTTACCTTCCGCACACAGCCACGAGATAATCTCTGAAGAGAATGTTAGTTTGATAAATACCAATAGAACACTATCTGATACCTGAGACGACCATTGCAATTTGGAGAGAACGACCTGCAGAGTTCAAACACGCTCAATACTTCAAAAGCTCTTTTGGGATGCTCAAGCAGCTCTTACACCTAATCAGAAGTAACAGATGAATAACGAGGTCGCCATAAAAGATGAGGAAATATGTTCAGCACGAACATATACTGGGCTGTTATAGGGAAAACGTTGCCTGTGGCGTAGACATGTTATTATCGCTTAACATTAGAGCTTATGAAAAGAAGCACATACTGAACACCCAAACGGAACAGACAAGTAGGGAGAAATATCGATACTATAGAACAATTGCTGAGGTTCTTAATCCAGTATGGAGCGACGGTTGGGACTCACGAAGAAGAAAAGGAGCTTGGGTAGCTTGAGCTTGGTGTTCTGTGATAAGGAGGTAAGATGCGTTTACTTTGGTGCACATTAGTGCAACAGACATACCCATAACTTGACCTGGGATTTTATTATGTTAGGCAAGTAGAGTCGCTAATAGATAGCTTTGATTACGTGCCTCATCCGGAAACGTCAAGACTGAGTGTTGAGATGAAGGATCTATCATATCTCTGCCGGGATAATGAGTTGGCTTACGACTCACGGAAGTCCCAAACATAGAGCGACATCAATGCAACTAAGAAGGTAGATTCAACGCCAGTACAAGCACTCAGCATTCATTTCATACCGGAAGCATATTGTGCAGTCTTGCTCGAATATAAAGTGTCAATGAGGGCAGCAAGTGCTGCAGAGGGGGGAACTTGAGAACTCATATCGGGAGAGGGATCACAAAGGAGGGAATTGTCGTTGAGATGAGGGACGAATGGTCAACCGGATCTTGACGATGTTTGGATTCTTTTTATCGAGTTTGCAGTATGCGATGCTCTGATGTTGAACGAGCTGCGATGCATTTATCAGTGGCGGTATTGGACTATGATGAGCTGTCAGGAAGAGCAGCTGAAGGCGCTGACTGCTGACAAAGAGCTCCGATGGTCTCCAGTCCCCCGCAACTATATCTGCTATTAATGTTTATACCAACGCTCACCATAGCCAGTGTCAAACCTAAGTAGAATGCACTTCGACGGTAAGTCCAGCTTCCACTATGACTATGGAGAACCATCAGAAGGAGATCACTAGAGATCCGCTAAGTACGATACCAATGCGTTGATGATTGATGCGCACTTACATTGTGCCCAAGTAGGGAGATAATGGGTCCAACCAGGTAGCAGGCATCAGCACTTAGTGCACGAAGCCAGAGCTCACGTCCAAGCCGGGTAATAAGAGATGTTGGATAGGCACGTATCCATTTAACATCGCACAGGCCCAGCGCTTCTCGGAGTCATGACAAGTGCGTGAAGCAGCCACAAGTAGACACTTGACGTGGACGCCACCCGGCGCTTATATTCTCAGTGCTGTGCATCCCGGAATGAGCCAGCTTGTCTGGACTCCGCTTGGCTGTGCGACTAGCCCAAGTGCTGTATCTGCTATACGAACAGGTCAAGCCCTTCAATCACAATGAACCAGCGTATGTACACCCGTTTGTGGAGTATAAACGCACCCTGACGCAGCCCTCAGATCCTCCCGCGCACTTTCACTAGGTGGAGACCACCTCTACTACAGCCTAGGTCGTGCCGACTACAAGCACGTACAACAAGGTTAGAATAGAGAACGTAATAGATGCTGCTGTGTATACGCACATGGGGGGGTAAAAGGGTAATTTGCTCGTGTGTTCGAATGTGAGATTAGGTTATAGTAGGTGACGTCATATAAGGTGAATACTAGGCCGTGTTCGTGAACGGTTATTCTACCCGTTTGGGGTCTACTATAACCTTAGATTCGCTACGATAGAAGCATGTAATAATAGATCAGATTAGATTGCATGAAATAATATACATCACGAGACTGATATCCCGACGCGTCCCCTCCCTCGCGCTCTCTGCTGCTCACCGCCGCCCCTCCTTGCAACCGGTACACCCCCGCCGTCGCTCGCATCGCATTCACGCGCTCGCCCACTGCCAGATCCTCTCACAAGTGTAGCTCTTTGCGTCCGACATGGCCGCCCCTGCATCCGCTGCTACAAACATGAATAATCAGATACAGGGAGCGTCTTATATGACAAACTTACCGAGGCCGCCTACACTTGGGATCAGTGACGAGCTATGGGCGGCGTGGCCGGACGAAATGAAGGCCCGGTGCTACAATGACTTGGGTATATACCCATTTCCTGTCATTACAAACGAAACAACGTGAGTAAAAGCCCGACAAAAAAACGCATATACTCACATCTGGGCCCCAGACAAAATGTGGTCGCCCTGTCGAACCAGGACATCGTCAATCAGCTCACCCATATGTCGGAGCATTTTGAAGTGCGCGTGAGCGCTCTTGAGGCTGGTCGGGTGGTGCCGGCGAGTGGAGGAGCCGAGGGGGTGGGTCCTCAGCGAGGGAGCGGCGGGCAGGGTGCACAGGGAGAGCAGGGTGCACGGGGGGGTCGTCGTGGACGTGGACGTGGACGCGGACGCGGACGCAGACGTGGTCAGGGAGCACTGGCCACGCTCGACCACATGGAGCTGAGAGTGGGTCAGTACGACAAGGATGCAGAGGACATATGCGGCAAACCTAAGGCTATGAAGGAGCCGGCGACCCGGGTCGCTCGCAAAGACCTAATAGTGAGTATGATTATCAGTATTTAATTAGCCAGTGCAACTGACCACGCACCCAGGACTTCATAGCGCCCGCGTTTTGGCTTGTATGCGGTGTCCTGTTCGGCGAACGCTGGCCCGATCCTGCGGTTAGCCGGATTAATCCCAAAACAGATGCCGCATACGTGACACCGTACTTTGAGATGGGGGTCGACGATCCTCGGAACAGCGTGGTCTTGAAAGCAATCGCCCAGTCTGTCTGGGACGACTTCTCTGATGTGAGTGCATATATCCAGTGTTGAATTACGTGGAGATGCTTACCGTCCTCAGGCTGATAATATCCCGGTGTCATTGAAGAACCGAAAGGTGAAGTGGGACAAACTGAGTATCGAGACGCTGGCAAAGGTGTCATTCAGAGGATTCAGACACGAGTGGTCGAAGCAGAACAATCCCGACGTTGCGAGCAGGGATGCTGCTTCGGCACAGCGCACCAGACACTACAGTCGTCGCGTTGAAGTGAGTACCCGGATTATAACACGAAATGATAGCTCACTGGTTGGGCTCTCTTAGAAAGCAGACAACCGCATGAAGATGGCGGCTGAATATGCCCGTCAGAATGACGACGCAGACCCAAGCGAGGCTATCCACCAGGAATACATGTCGGATGAGGTTTCGGGCCCCGAGGAGGGCTCAGACGAGACGCCAGAGGCGTGGAAGGTACGGTTGGCGCAGCAAATTGGTATGCCGACGTCTGGCGACGTTTTCGACCAGACGAGCTTCTTTGAAGTCTTGGCGTGTGAGTGGAGGAGCTATGAGGTGAGTTCATGATGGGTTTTACTGCGCTTGAATCGGGCTCACCTCGTATGTAGGGCAACGTGCTTTTTCAAAGGCTGTCGGACATGTACCGTGATTCACTGTCGCCGAAGGACAAGCAGAAAATTGAAAAGGTTCGAGTCAGAACTGCCCGTGTGTCGACTCGAATCCCGGAACGCGCACCTTGGGACTTCCTGATATGCCTGGCTTGGGTCATTTTCAAGCTTGAGGACGCTCGCGTTGCGGAGCTTTACGGACTAAAACTGTGGTTTGAGTGGGGTAATCCAGTCGGAATGAAGATCACAAGCGAACTCACTGTGGAAGGAGCGGCGGGGACGGGCGAGCAAGGAGCTGGTCAGGGGAGTGGTGGGGTTGGAAATGGCGGTGAACTAACCGGAGATGGAACGAGCACTGGGAGCGAGACACCTGGTGGAAATGGGGCAGGGGGAGGCGATGCGAGTGGAGGCGAAGTAGGTGGTGGTAATGCTGAGAACGGACAGGGCGAAGGGACCGCTGGAACAAGTGCCATGCAAAGTGGCCCAAGCATGTAAGGGGACTTGCAGTAACCTTTTCTTGAGGCGGAGTGGATCAGCAACGTTTGGAGCTCGACATGCAGACTTACCTTGTAATTACTAGCGATCACGCTCTCGGATGCTGGGCAAATGTATATTAGTATGCATGTCAGCAATTCTAACCGCTCCCGCTCCCAAACTGCGTACCAGGTCAAAACTGAAACGGCAGCGGCAGCGGCGGAGACGACAACGCCTCCGGATTGACATCACGATACCTGACTTCCAAGTTTGGCCCGAACGGCCCTTTCCCAAACGACAGCGTACACCCGTCGCGAGCAACGTCCATCCCAGACGGGCGGCGCAGGTACACAACCGTGGGGGCACTTGTCGACAACGAGCAGGCGCAGGGGTGCACTGGTGCAGATGACGACAATGATGCGTCACCCTCGTACCCATCCTGAGGTGCAGGTAGCAGAGACGGTGATGCCAACACCTCGGGATCCGCATCGCTGTACATGAGCAGCACGTTCAGTCCACGCGGGCCATTGCTTAACAACAGCGGGCGCCCATTGCGGCTGACATCCAGCCCAGAGGGGCGTCGCATGTACATGACCATGGGTGCACTCGCCGACAACAAGCTTGCACAGAGGTGCCTTGCTGTGGATGAAGACGCGTCGGGGAGGAGCGCGCACGTCAAGGTGGACGACCGAGTCTGGGATGGATAACAGTCAAGCTTTCGGGTGCTGTATGAATGTACTTAGTACGCATGCCAGCAATTACTGTGCACTTACTCGATCCAACGACGTCGTGATCCACATGGGTGGATCAGTGGTTTCAACGACTCCGCGTGCAATGGCGCAGATAATTGAATCAAATGGAAGCACTGGTGGTAGTGCGGTGGAGGGATGGTACGCATTCAGTTCGAAGCACCTAACATCGAGTTCGGGACTGCAAGATGTCTCAGCCTATGACACAAACAAGAGTACCAAAAACTTACAATTCATGCCATGGGTCATCGTTCACAGGGGATAACTCCAGCTCTTTCAACCACCAAAACTCTGCAAATAAACGTCTTGAGGAAGGTATCCCTTCCTGCGTGTGACTGAAGATAGATATAACTTCGCCATATATTGCACCCGCCCCCGGACAATTGACCTTCACCAGAGCAGAGTCAGCCGATTGTCGTCGAGCTTCTGATGTAGGAATGACTCGACGTCCGTCGAGGAAGGCGTAGTGATACAGAGTGCAGAAACGGTTGAGAGTGATGGCACCGGGCGCTGCGTTGACCTGACGTGATACAGCAAAAGTAATGTTAGTGTTTGTCGCCTGTGCAGCTGTGTTGTAGAAATCACGCATGTACGCCATTGCAGCGTCACTGAGCGTGGGTCGTCGGCGAATGCTCTCTACCACGACCGGCGTTCCAAGTTGAACGCGAGTGCCAGAGGAGAGCTCTACAATGCCCCAGTCATCAGCAATAGAGACACATGAGAAATAATCACGAACGCACCATCAGAGACAAGTGCGTCACCTAGAGTTCCAGTTCCCTCTGAATCCTGGGTGATCATGAGGTCCAACACCTTCTTGACGATATCATTGTCGGTGCGTCTGGCTATTGCAGTCATCTAGGTCTATAATAAGAATGGTCAAGTGTACATATGTAATTAACACATACCGTTGCATTGAGTCGTGAGGATCGTGCAAATGTCCGCATCATGGTGATCTCCACTTGTCCTCCTATCCAGTTGTTTACTGATTGCGACTTGAGGATCTTGTTGAGCCGCTCTGAAAGAAAGGCCCAGAAGTTGTAAACCGGCCCGTAGTCAAGGACCTGTTCACAAATGTGCGTAGACCAATGGAAGTTTGGCTTCATGGCCTCGACACCGTATATCTAGAGTTCCAACAATGAATCATAATCAAGCGAGTATTAGAAATGATGAGAGCTCACCTTTCGAAACGTTAAGAGGTACTCTCGAAGTAGCCCCTCCGCCCGAGGGAGAAGCGCAACTTCAATCGAGCTCCCGCATAGAACTTTCAATGCGGTCGCAAACCGGATAATATTGACAGGCTCGTCTGGGTGCATGCGTACCTTGGGTTGCAAAGGCTCCTCAGGCTCTGGATCGTCTTTGCCTCCCCTAGCTCTGTTGCTACGCTTTGGTGCAGTTACTGATGGATGACGCGTCTGCCAACCCTCCCAGTCAACTTTCCACCGCTCATGGCGTGCGGGAAATGATGCAAGCGCTGCTTCCTGATCACGCACAGCCTCGCCGAGGAATAGCTCCCAGATAATTGGTACCTGGCAGCCATCGTAAGTCTTTGGGATCGGAGGAGTGGAAGAGTGTGAAATGGAAGCGGCACATCAGTGCACGCATCGGGCTTCACGTACTCACCTGTTGGGTTTGCTTAGAGGCTTTGTAGCTTGATAGAGCTGGTAGCGATGGTAGTCGTTCAGGAGAGAAAGACTTAGATTGAGAGGGCGCTACAGTACTGGCTTATATACTAGAGAGTGACTGTGACTGTAATGCATGTAACGTAGGTGAGTTAGTTATGCTATTGGTTGCCTATATTTAGTATTCGTATGAGTAAGTGTATGCTGACTGATGCACTGTGTGCATTACTAAACTACTATGAGTCATGTACATAAATAGAGTCCGGATCAAGTCCGTTCAACAAAGAGGACTTACAATAATTGGCTAGGCGGTAGTCATAGAGAACTTGTACTCGTCGGCGGTCAGGCTGCCTCCCGCTTTCTCTCCAACACGGCTGGGAAGCTTGCCCGCCCACAACGGCGTCTCAAACTACAGTAATTCTGCATCAGCAACGAAGCATGACTGACATGTAAGTAGACATACCGATGCAAGGAACTGATGTACTATCCCAAGCTCGCGATTGTGGGTTTTGGTGGATGGCCGGATAGCTGATGTCTTGATCCACCGGTAGTACCACTGATCCCTTGAGATTCCTATGTATTTTAGACATTAGAAAGGCATGAAATAGAACAAAGAAACGTACCAAGCAGAATGTTATGCATTGGGTCAATAATGGAGTGCCGAACGAGGTCGAAATACGGTAGACGAGCCAGTTCAGTCCATCGTGCACCATGGTCCTTGAAGAACTGGTTACGGGTTGTGATATTGTGTATTTCTTTCCACTCGTGTCCGAAACGGCGATGCTCTGATCCTGAGCGGCGAGGGAACTCTGTAATGCAAATATAAGTGAAGTCTGCCAAGGCTGAGTATTAAAGATTGAACGTACGGTTGTGAAGGGCCCTATCCGAGTACATTTCCGCCTTTGTTGTCTCGCACTTCGGACATGGGTCTTGATCGTGACCATGATCGGCAAAACCACACATCTTGCAGAGTGCGGGGTGGTCACAAATGACTGCCAATAGTAGAACACGTACACGTCGCCCTGAGAGATATTAGAGAAGTTAATATAAGTAAATAAAGGGCTCACCATCTGGGGAATTGGGTGTTATGTAGACAACGCCTTCGGTGAAAAGTACGAGAAGGTCATCCACGATGAGCTTCATGTAGTGCTGCAGTTCCTCCGCCGTGGGTTCGTGAGGGCCGGGTGTCATGAACGACACCAGTAGATTGCCGGCGCGATAACTTGATGTAGGTTAGTAAGATGATGCAGTATAAATAATATTACGCACCGTTTATCTCGTGGTAGGTTTGACACGCAGATGGAGAACACGCCGGAGGAGTGGCTGGGTCCGTAGACGCTCGATTTGCGTCCAAACCTACAACACATATGAGATAACACATCCCAAGAAATGGTGCGCACACTCACCAATCGAGACTGACCGTAATCCCGAGGCGGAGCTCGTCTCCGTCATTGCTGTCCTTGGAAAAGAAGGGTGTATTGTCTGGCGCCTTGGCCTCATTCCAGACGCGGCCGTCGCTGATGTCATGTAGATGCCCAGGGGTGGAGCAACGCAGCTTCCAAGACTCACAATCCGACTCACATCCAGGCTGAGCCAAGAAGTCGGCAAGTAGCTTAGATGGGAGCTGCATAGGAGCTGCACAGACAGGAGGCGGGGGTTTGGCAGGCTGACCGGTGACCCGTCGGAAGACCGAGTTCGAAACAGGCTTGTAGAGTCGGAGGTTGCAGGACGGACAGACAGCGTTGATGGGGGTTGTAACTGGGAATAGACGGTGGCAGTCCTTGCATATCGGGAATACAGTGAAGCGGTCCCCGAGGTCTAATTTGCGTATAACGGTGTTGAGCGTAACTGGAAAGTCGGTGTCCGTGGGATCGAGAACCTTGATAGAAACAAAAATGATACGTGCGCACTGCAGAAGAAGGTTGCATGCTCGGAAAGGGAGATGGAACCGGGCGTTCAGGAACGCGACAATGAAGATGAAGAGCCTCGCGACCCACGATGACTGATGGGCGCCGACCCACACAGCCATGGGATCAGATGGCGGATCGTATTGTTGTGGTGTCGGTATGGTCAACGTGAGAGGCGAGGAGTTGGAGTGGAGAGGCGTATTTGTGTTAGCTGATGGGTCGTCCTCGTCGACGGCTTGAGTATGCAAGAGTGGGTTATTGTGAACGTCTTCGCCTCCGTCCGAATCGTCGTATAACCCGACGTTGTCATGTGCCAATGGCTGAGCAACCTTCGGCGCCGGGAGAGGATCTACATCGTCCTCCGAGTTGTAGTCGAGAGGGGCGGCACGTACCCGTGCTGGACGACGTGTGCGCTTGGTACGTGCACCCGATGTGGATGTTGACTGAGAGGCTCGCGAACGAGCCGAGGCGGATGGTGTGGGTAGCGGAGCGTAGTCCCGAGCCTCTAAGCCTCTTGATAGCTGGCGTGAGAGAGGTTGGGTCAAGGTGGGAGGTGCTGGAGGTGAGGTCGTACGAGGGGGCGACATTGGTGGTGGCAAAAACGTGGGCGGGCTTGATGGGCGAGCGTCCATCAGGCCCTCTCCGTCTGAGATATCCATAGGACTAGATGAACATGTAAGTCGCTACGAGTAGATGAGAGAGAATGAAAGCGCACCTTGGAATACGAACAGATGGGCCCGCCGCTGGGGGCTGAGGCGATAGACGTGATCGTCCACCCGAGACAATTGTTGGAGCTGGCGGTACCCTGCCCCTCGCCGGTGATGCTCGGGGCAGTGGAATACTCCCGCGTGGAAGAGCGACTTCTCCTCGACCTCGTGGAGGGAGAGGACGCGTTGGGGCTGTACGACCGCGCGAAGACGACCGAACATTGTGTCCGGCTGTATGAACGGCCATTGATCGCATGGAGGGCGAGTGGCCGCGTGCACCAACGCTTGAAGCCGAAAGGTTTTGTGAACGCTCGTGCGCCGCGCGTGTTGACGGGTGATCCCAGTCGCCCTCGCGATCCGGGCAGTTACAGATGCAGATAGAGCATCTGCAAAAGACGTAGTTGATGGTTTGAGGGTCGTTCTGTGTGCGTGAGTGAGCACGTTGTGAGATTAGAGATAGAAGTCTAAACTTACATTGTTTGAACTCATATTGAGGCGAACTGGTGGGCGGAAAACGAGCGCTTGACGAGTAGAAAGAGAGGGAACAACGACGGGGAGATGGTGGGAGGAAGCAAGAGAGAGAGAGCGTCGTCGAACGCTTAAGTGTCGATACCCTGTGCAGGAGGCCCGAGCGCTCCGAGTCGGGCGAGGTCAAGGCGAGGTGGTGGCTTTGGCTATACTCACCTGAGCCAAAGCCACCTAGTCGAGCTCTTAGCGGTACATACGCTTTCCTGATGAGAGCAAGATGTCTATTAACGTGTAGACATAGGTACACGAAGGGGAAATCGAGTAGACTAGTGGATGGCTCGAGGAGGTTGGGAAGAGCAGATAGTTCTGATCGAAAAGAAGCCGGCTACTAGAAGCCGGCGACTGGGTGAGAACGCCCGGGAAATGGGAAAGGCGGCATTTGCCGCCGCGGCGGCGTGGCGGCGCGGCGGCAGTGGCGGTGCCAAAACCAAACTCCCACGATCTCGACGCGACTGGCGCGTCGCCCCTGGGCCAGTGAGCCACAGATAAGTATTCCTTCGCCATTAGGGCTGTAGAATTCCTTCTGTAGTAGATTATCGTCCCCAATAAAAAGCGTTATCTCCCCAGAATCCCTCTTCGTCTCGCTCCCTCGCTTTCTCTATTTTCTTTATTCCCCTCGTCGCAGCAAACATGTGCCCAGGCGGCCATTCTACTACCTCGGGCTGTCCAACTACCTCGGGCTCTCCGTCTACGTCGAGCTGCCCATCTACATCGGGCCATCCGTCTACCTCAGGCGGCCCATCTACGTCGAGTAGCAGCCACTTTAGCTCGTCGGACGAGCCCTATGAGATCGACGGTGTC